>NC_136007.1:13491288-13611288 GCF_048128805.1 Centroberyx gerrardi | reverse complement strand
TTGTATAGCTTGTTTAGAAGGCAGTGTGTCTGTGTCTGTGTGGGTGAGTGCTGTATTAACTTGAACCATATCAGTATTGAGCGGTTAAGTCTTGCCCGTTGGCCCAATATTAGAATAAGTTTCTATGAACATCTAAGACTAATGTGATGACAATAATAATACCAATATTGTTGATATGTGATATCTCAGCGTTTACAGGAAGAATCCCTTCTGCTTCCAATCTGTGAGCGCTGCATGTTAAGACTGGCAAACAGCAGCTTTATCAGAAAAACTCGCCCAGAGAATGTAAACACGGAGATGACAGATGGCATTCTCATCAGCAAATACCCAATTTACATCCAGTTCAAAGTTTTAAGCCAATGCAACATTTGGCTGATGACAGAATCTTATGCAGAATATTTTAATGAGGATTCTGTCGCGAAAGTCGACATTGACTTATTCCTTCAGCTGCGTCTCAACAGCTGTCTGTATGACAGATAGTTGAAATCACATCTATTGATCTCTTTTTTCTGTGCCCTCCTCTCCCAGATGGACTAATCAATACCCATAATCAGAACTACTCTCTGTGTCTGCCCAAATAACACACACAGAGAGACACACATGCACAAACAACATAGTTTTTGGGTGTCATAACACAACATCCGCTAACAATTATCCCTACAAATCCCATAGTAAATTATGAAGTTTATTATTGTTTATTATTATAAACCATTTTCTAGCCTCTCATCCTCTTCCCCTTCTCCCCGTCTGTCTCTTCCCATGCAGACATGCTTTGAACATAAAATACGAATTAGAAACAATAACCATCAACAAGATGCAAACCCTCAAATTCCAAGTGCCCACTCGCAATGATATAGTCTAACAGTAGTCTGAGAGTCCTACACACTCGTCAAAGAGAAAATAAAATCCTGTGGCATCCCAGTAAAACCTCTCGGGAGGCGAGGAGGGAAAAAAGCAAAACAGATTCCACACTCTCTCTGTCTCTTTGTCATGTTTTTATTGGATAAACCGCTAAAATGCCCAAACTTATATATACACACAAACAGGCCTGCGCCCAAACTGGGAGAAATCCTGGGGCTGAAACATAGACGCACCGTCCTAAATGCATGCGGCTGCCGTTTTAGCTCGGTGTCACAGCATCTGAAATTACCCAGAGTGCCGTTGCAGAGGCAGCCGTGGGGGCCCGTCGCTCTGCCCATCATTCATCCTCTCATCCATCCTGTCATCCACAAACCCGACAGCTCGGTCTCAGACAACAGTCCACTGTCTTTAGGTCTGACTCCGCAGACTCCCTTTGTACTCCGTCACTCCTTAATTACTGTTTTCCGTTCATCCGTGGAGCTAAATTACAACTGGAAGACAATGAGTGATAATCAGCGCTCACTTCATATTATGGACCTCGCTCTGTAAATCAAAGCCGCTGGTGGACTCACAGAAAGCTTTTCTCTCATGTATTTTGTTCTCAGCTCAGCCTTTACCCCGACTAGTTTGCTATCTGCAGTTTTTACTATTTTCAGAATGCATAAAACAGAATTGTTGCGCTGTTCGTCAGCAGTGTATACCAGCGTTGGGCCTCATTAAGCTCACGAATGTCTGCGTTTGATTGCTGACCAAGGATCACTTACAAGGGCGCTGTGGTGATTTCCTCAATTATGTTGTAAGAAGCAACTCTGATCCTGAGTTGATGTTTGTATTCGAAGAGTCTTGATGCAGACCAGATTGCCTCTATCACACGCAGAGGTTGCAGATATTACCTTTACACCATATAAACATCTAAACAACAGAATCGCCGTAACTGTGAATATACAGCAACAGTTTTTATTTGTCTCTGTAGGTGGTGGACGTACATGTACACACTCGACCCCTCGCCTTTGACACCTGACCTCAAGTTCCTCATTAGCTTCCCTGTTAGCAGAGAGCGCCGCTCAAATCCCCGGTTCTTCACAGATATGCAGATCTGTTGCTCGCAGCTGCTGTCGAGTCTCGGAGGTGGCTGCCGCGGTGAGAGGCAGACGCAGACGCAGACAGAGAGACAGGGTTTAAACGGCTATAAATATTTAACAGTAAGTAAAAATAGGGCTGATTTCGGAGCTGATTAGGCCAGCTGTCAGTCAGAGGGCTCTATTCTCTGCAGGGTTCACTTTGAAAAGGATCTTTAAAGGGGGGGGCACACACACGAGCGCGCACATGGGTTAAGAGTTGCCACATTGCGGGGCTTTGCACAAGATAGGATCACTACCATCTAAATCCCTAGCGCCTCTTATCGCTCTTCAGGGCCCAGTTAGGTGATGTCATCCCTCATTGTGCTGCCCTATCCCTCTATCCATCCTTCCATCCATCCCTATAACTAGCTTTTTTATCTCCCTCTGACCTTAGTCTTAACCTCCATTCACAGTCTACCCCTTCTCCTCTCTGTACCTCTTTTCAGCTGAGGGACAAAGGAGATGACAGCTCATTCTTGATCTATAGTTAATGGTGACAGACCTGGCATAATATACATACACTGTCAGTCAAAAGTTTGGACACACCTGATTGAATGTACTATGCTTTTCATTCTCTTAAAGCCATTTTGATCTAAAGGCTTATGCTGAAATGCTCGAAATGTGTTTTTAGATAAATATAAATAGTGAAGTTGATGCCTATGTGTGAATTTCTTTCCAAAGCCTTTGCCTTTCCATCAAGGCAAGTTTTGATGTCTTTACTATTATTCTAAAATGTGAAAAATAGTCAAAAATAAAGAAAAATGTGTGTGTCCAAACTTTTGACTGGTAGTGTATACTGTAGGTTATGTTGCTATGGCACCGTCGCTTAATTATGTTTAGTTTTATTTCAAAGACAGGAAAAAATACACACTCTCACCACTGTCCTATTTTCACATTGCCACGGAAATTGTTGTGGCACTGGCAAGGCAAGTTTCCCTGATGAGTGACAGTCCAACGGCATAATTCAGAGTATCAGATTCCTACTGAGGCCCATCATTTTGCTCCTCGCTAATCCTTGAGCGCAAGCAGGCGAAGGGAGTGACAGCGTGTCGTTAAACTAACATGGGTAAACCAGGCCTCGAGTCCTTTGACATCAGATGTAGCCCAAAGATAAACTTCCTAACACACACCACATGTCCACATGTTAAACTCCACCGGCTGAGCAATAACTCTACAGTTTACTCCATGGCTTTGATAGTGGAGCATCTACAAGTGTGTATCAGTGTGTTTGTGTTTGCGTGCGAGTGTGCGTACGTGTTTGTGTGTGTGCATGCACCCATGAGTGTGTGTTCATGCGTGAGAGAGAGTCAGAGAGAGAAAGCTGTGGTGACTCTCCCTTATTATGTTCATTAACGATATTAGCGTTGTTTCTTCCAAATATAGAAGTCACTCTCTCTCCCTCCGTCTCTTTCACCTCCCTCCCCTTCTCTTCCCCTCCGCAGTTTGATGTTCCTAATCATTTCCAGCTGCGAACTCCACATGAAAGACAACAAGCACTTGCCGTAATAGGGTGCTGAAAGAAAGAGCGAAGGAGAGGATAGAAAAGAGGGGAGAGACTGAAAAAGAAAAGGGGGAGGTCAAGGGAGGAATGGAGATTGAATGAGAAGCGAGATGAAGCCCTTGGTCCTCGCTTCCATTTCAAGGCCTCATGTTATCATTAGCCCTGCCTTTTGTTCCTTTGCCAAAATATCCCCCCCCCCTCTCTCTCCCTCTCCCACCTTCCTCTCTCCTCTCTCCTTCCCTGCCATATATCTTAATTGTACCCACAGTGCCTCAGCCCATTGGCAACAGAGAGGCAGAAATTGATTGAGACTTGAGAATCCCTAATGTGAGGAATGTAGCTCGCTAGAGAGCAAAGGAATGTGTCAGTGGGAAAGAAGTAAGAGAATTAAAGGAATGTTTTAGTGCTCTCCGACAGGGTTTTACTTTATCGTTAGTTATTGCCGTTAACCCTGGATTCTTATTTCAGTTCTTTTTAAATAGCTTTTACCCAACATTCAGGCATTCAGTTCACAAACTCCAGTCCGTCACGTTCTGTTTTGTTACTGCTATTGCTTCAATCATGCATATGGTGGAACTGCATTTGCATTAATGTTAGGCCTCTTCTTGGCCTTCTAACCTTTGAGATGATGATTGCTTTATAGACAGTGCAGTCAGGCCTGGCACCAGTCAGAGGAAGAACAGATTAGATTGGGACAACTCTACGTTTTACGGGATTTATCCATGAAAGCCTATAGAATCTCTCTCTCTCTCTCTCTCTCTCTCTCTCTCTCTCTCTCCTTCTCTCTCTCTCTCTCTCTCTCTCTCTCTCTCTCATGGCACGAGAAGCTATAAAAGTCCAGAGCAGAGAGCTGCAGCTGGGGCTGAGAAGCAGAGAGCAGCGGACTCTCACTCTGACACTAACTGATGTTTTACAGAGACAAACTGCAGAGGACAGCAGGATCCATCTGGACCAGCGCCCACATCTGGAGGAGAAAAGAATAGAGAGGACAGGAGGAGAGGAGAGGAGAGCAGAGGAGAGGAGAAGGAGAGGAGTTGTGAGAGGAGATATAAAAGGGAAAAAAAGCAAGGAGTATGGTTGAATGAGAGAGGAGCAGAGAGGGACGGCCTGGGCGGATGAAAAAGAAGAAAAGGGGTAAAGAGTAAACAGGGAGTGAGAAAGGAAAAAGAGTAAGAGCTGGAATAACAGTCTGCTGATGTCATACACCTCCTGTCCCTCTTGGGAGAGGGTTGGGAGAGTAGAGGTGAGGTTTGGGCGGTATAGTAGAGAAGGTTTTGGGCTAGATGTTGCCCGATCATGATCACTAGACACTGCTTGTTAATCTGCACCACATCCCAGACAGGACCCCCGCATTATATACCACTGAAAGATGACTCTGGATGATGTGTGTGAGTGTTGAGTTGCACAGCGGTGATGACGAGGTGTGCGTCTGAGGTCTAAGTGGACCCTCGGAGAGCGATCCACCCTATCTGCAGAGACCGAGGGGAGAGAGAAGGAGAGCGACAGAGAGCGTATACGAGAAAGAGAAAGACCAAGAAGAAAAAGAGAGAGAGAGAGAGAGAGAGATTATGTGCAGACGCGAGGAGGAGCGAGGCGGATGAGTGATGAGGTCTGGTTCTTTGCTAATGCTCCAGTGAGGGATCGCTCCTCTACTGTCCCGGCCAGCGATGAATGGCTCTCCATGGACAGAAAGCTCCGGGCCCGAGCGCTGGCTGAATCCGATACTCGGCACGCTCTTCCTGGCTGTTTTTCACATGGTCCTTACCAGGATGACATGTGCTGTGTGAGACTTTGGTTGCGTCTTTCAACAGATATATAGTCCGTCAATGCACTGCGCAATGTGTAAATCAAGTTATCGTATAAAAATCTTTAACAGCTGTAAGTATGCTGGATGAATTTACTTTTGTCGTACAGTAAGTCGCGATGGTTTGCAGATGCTCAGCTGCAGCAGCACATTCTGAAGCCAGTTTATGTTTTGATGCATCATGATTTTTGATGCATCATGATTTTATTCCACTGTTAAAGGGTCTGAAATGCTGGCAGAAAGGCAAAGTACCTAAAAAGTACTGTAGAAACTACACAGCAGGTGGATCTGGCAGTGCAGGTGGTTAGCAAGTGCAAATGCATGGTCTGATTGGTCAGGTGTCATTAACATTCAAGGAATTTAGCTGACACTCTTGAGTCGCCTTCACATCATATCGAAAGAAGTGGAAGAACGGGATGGCATCTTCTTTTTTTGTTTAAGTTTAATTCATTGGAACATCCAAAAATGTTTTATTTATGTATTTGAAATCAACGATAAACAAACTGTAGCTTTTCCTAAGTGGGGTTGATTTTATTAGTGTAAATATAACCAATAATTTTGTTATTTATTACCTTGGAGTTCCCTGCTATGTTTACTGCCCGTATTGACACACTTCCGCAATTTGTAACACCAAGTGGGAGATAACGGATCCCACAAAATATTCCCACATGTCCTACTTGTAATTACCAGGACGTTAATGTTTTTTCCCAGTCAGCGGCTCGCATTAGCGATAAATCCGATATTATATGAACGCAGCATTCCCCAAAGCAACTTACAGTGAGTAAGGAGGTTCAGTATCTTGGTCTAGAGCCACTTCAACAAAACACATGGCTGTTGAGGGGATCCAAACCTGTGACCTTTCAGTTATGGGGCAGCCTCTCTAACCACCACACCACCCTGCCACCCTACAATACACCCCATTAATGATCCATCAAGAACAAAAACCCTGCTTAAATATGAAAGATCCACATGGCGTATACCCACAAATATCATGGAGACGAGTGCTACGCAAGCATAAACTACGCGGTTGACTGTAGCGCAGGAGAGATTTAGATGTTGAAAGGTATGGGCTGCTGTCTGTGTTTGTGTTGCTATGTACTTGTGTGTTTATCATTGCGGGATACCTCAGGAGAGTATGATGATGAATGGTTGTGTGTGGCGGAGGCAGTCTGGGCCGGTCAGGGATCAGAGAACAGGCTCAGACGGGGGAGGAATTCCTGCCTGGCAGACGCTCTCATCTGACCTGCAGGACTCTTAATTCAAGAAGACGCGGAGAGTGTGTGTGTGTGTGTGTGTGTTTATTAGATTACCTTATCAGCGCTCAAACTGTACATTTTTGTTTTTCATCGTGACAGTTTGGATAAGCAAAGCAGATGCGGAATACAGTAACAAACTGAGTCAGTGAGATTCGATGCAAGCAACCGGACCATGTGGTGTTAACATTGGATGCAGTGCTGTCAGATGGATTGACAGGAGGAAAATGTGCTGATGACAGAGTTGATCCTTATAGGCTCCTGTCGTTTCTAGAGGCTTGCTGCTACTGCTTGCACCTTGAACTGGCGTTGGCTTTGAGAATAGTCAGTGACATGTATTCTTTTTGTCTCTGTCTCTCTATTTTTGTCTATTTCTGCCCCCCTCCCCTCCAATCTCTCTCCCTCCCTGTTTATTTTTTCTGTCTCAGCATCTCAAGACTGGAACCACATAACCGCTGTACTGTACTTAGTGTGTTGCAGCAAACACCCAAATCATTACATCTTTTATTTTATTGCTCCCTAAGTTTCCATAAAAGTATGTTTGCATAGAGGTTTTCTTAGTGCAACCTTGTGTTTGTCTTGCATATTTTTTTTTCCAGCATAAGGAATCCATACCATACTGCAGAGGGTTTTTAAATTTTACAGTGTGTGGAGAATCGATGTCCTGCTCTGCTTCTTGTTCCCAGTCTCAGTTCTAGTCCTCCATTCACAGACTTTGCCTTACTCCAAATGGTACTCATGTACCCCGTGTCCAACCCAACCATGCCCAGTGATTCACTACAGCACCTTCAGTAGTCCTGCCTTTCTTTCTTTCTTTCTTTCTTTCTATCTTTCTTTTTTCTTTCTTTCTTAGTCTTTACTGCCTTATCCAGAGTAGGACACCCTATCCCTCTTCTTTGTGCGAATGGACAGATTTTCTGGGGTAAAAATGGAGGTGACGATGAAATCACCCCTTCCACCAGGTGGGCGGTCATGGCTGTTTAAAACTCTTTAATTAGATTTAGTGAAAAGGATGGGGTCATCAGTGTGTGTGTGTGTGTGTGTGTGTGTGTGCATGTGAGTGTTTGTCCAGTCCTCCTCACCACAGGTGGCTAATCCATCACAACAGCCAGAAAGATATGAGGAACACCCAGATATAAGCCTAGATCCCAAAGATAGTCTTACCCTCAACACTGTACTGCATAGGAAGTCCCAGCGATGATCTAAAATCCCCAACAGTAAACACTGACCAAAGGAAGAGGTATAACCCCAAAAAATACCACAACAGTCTAGCCGTGGTAATAGGGCGACGCAAAACCCTAAAGGAGGATTTATAATATTACCGTGTTTTAATATCCTTTAGGAGCAACAGTATGAGGCAAGGTGGTAGTGTTACAGTCTGTTATATAGGCAGTAGGAAACGCAGGAGAGAGGTAAGCCTAATGTTGAAGACATGTGTCGGTGGGACGGAAGGAAGGTCGTTGCCGGATTGCCGGATGTCTGCTACGGTGGTCCCGGGCTCTGTGGGGTTTAGAGCCAGGCCGAGGTCAGATGTAGGATTCAGCTATGTGATGAAATCATTATACAGTAAGCCCAGACGCAAGACACACTTCTTTTACCTCTTTTTTATTTTTTTTTATTTTAACCTAAACCTTTTAACCTAAAGTCACCTGCACATGCTTGCTTTTTTCCAGCAACACCCTGCTTCACATTCATACAGTTACACACATTCACACCTGGGAGCTGCTCAGCACAGCCATAGTTTTCTACTGTTGGCTCTACTGGAGCAGTTTGGGGTTCAGTGCCTTGTTCAAGGGAACCTCGACAGTAGTTGTTGATGGCGGGGAGAGCATTACCTATTCACTTTTCCCCATCCACCTTTTTTCCAAGGTCACAAGCCTGCTGCATCCAACCTCTAGGCTACAGCTGCCCCCATGTAATCATAATTTGACCTCTTTCTCACGCTCATGCTGTGCAAGGCAAGTTTATTTATATAGCACATTTCGTACACAAAGGCAATTCAAAGTGCTTTATACAATGTATGTAAGACATTAGATAAGAAATACAGGATAAGATAAATAAAAAACAAATACAAATAGATAAAGTGTATAATAGGAGAGAATAACTAAAGAATTAAAAAAGAGAATAAAGATCAAGTTGCATGTGCAGTATATTATCCTCCCTAGGACATTTACAATATTCACAGTAAACCTGAATTTCACTCCAATGTATGGCAACATGTTTTACAGGAAAATAAATGTATCCTCAAAAAAAGAACAGTTTAAAATCAGAATACTAGGTAATCCAACTCTTTAGAGATCTGAGTCAACTGTTGCCTTCTGGGAAGAGGCCGCTTGACGGTGAGGCAGTGATGTCATAAGGTCTCCTGGATCTTGGCTGGGCTTCAAGGCTTCAGGATCTGAGAGAGAATGCTACTTTTAACAACCACCATAAACGCCACCAAACAATGTTATGGGCCAGTGTAAAACTTCAGTCAGAGGCAGGAGCCCCAGAGCTCAGAGGACATTTCCCCTTTGTGTTTTGCAAGGAAATCTTTGTTGTATTATGGGATTTTGGACTATTTTAATAGATTTAGTCGGAGCGTACAGTGTATATTTGTGTGTGTGTGTGTGTGTGTGTGTGTGTGTGTGTGTGTGTGTGTGTGTGCGTGTGTGTGTGTGCGCATGTGCAATGCAAGGAGGATGTTAGATAGAAATAAGACAAAATAGGTCAAAGGTTAGGTCAGGACCTCTGCCCGTTGTGTGACTTTGTGTAAACAGTTTGAAGTCCTTTGTAGAGAGAAATGGAGTAAGGATTAATGTCAGAACCATGACTGAGGTTTTTCACATGGCTCACTCAGTGTGTGTGTGTGTGTGTGTGTGTGTGTGTGTGAGAGAGAGAGAGAGAGAGAGAGAGAGAGAGAGAGAGAGAGAAAGAGAGTGTGTGTGTGTGTGTGTGTGTGTGTGTGTGTGTGCATGCCCTCTCCACTGGGTGAGTGGCACTGTCACAGACAGTCTGTGTCTTATTTAAATGCCAGTTAAAAGCCAGTTCTGACTTGACCTTCCAACATCCATCAGCATGCCTCTCCTGACCCCTGAACCTAACTCACAACCCCTGTCAACACTTCTCCTCCTCCTCCTCCTCTCCTCTCCTCTCCTCTCTATCTGTTGCATCTTGTCCTTACTCTTTATATTTTTCTAACCCCCCCTCTCCCTCTTGCATCATGACCTTCCTTTCATTACTTCACTGTCTTTCTGTAAAGGTTACCTGTCAGTTCTGTCTTCCTGTATCCATGGTTGCGCAGTCCCTCCTGTGTCTTTGCCAGTTTTTCACACACACCAGAGAGAGTTTTTTTTTTTACTGATCATCATATCTGTGATCTATAAAAAGTGAATTACTCTCACAGACACTCAGTTTATAGCGCTCTGGAAATCATAACAAATGGTGTTATGGCGTGTGATATTTGGACAAGTGCAGAAGTATGGGACCGTCTTATGGATGTTATGGTGATACCAGAAGGCCCTAAGCTCATATATGATGTAGGTTTTCCCTCATACAGACTTCTTGACCCACTTGGTTTGTGTAGGTGTGACTCCTTTGAAACCATTCTGTCTCCTGGGCTGTTAGGCGCCACTGGACCGTCCGTCTCATACTCCGTGTCTCTGTTTCTTCAGGTGTCGGCCACAGATGAGGACCGCGGTTCGTTTGGTGCCATATCCTACACCCTGGGTTCGGGTTCTGGAGCCTCGGTGCCGACCCAGTTCACCATAGACAAGGAGACCGGGCGGCTGTGTACCAGCTCCGCTCTGGACCGGGATGAAGGATCGGACAACTTTGACCTCTCTGTCACCGCCACGGATGGAGTACGAACAGATTTACCTTAAACTGTGACTTCACAAACAATATAACGATTAGTAGTTGTGATCTTTCTGATCTTTTCATTCTATCTGACAAATCAACCTTTAACCTTTGCATGTTTTGAGTGATCAAAGCTGACCATAATTGAATTGACCTGCTGAAGAAAGCCAAAATACCAAAAAAGATTGAGCGCGTTAGAAGAAACACATTTCAGCTGATTGTGTTGTGTTTACAAAAAGCTCAGCCTGCTAATAGTGTTGACGCTCCTTATCCGCTTTGTGATCAAACGTTCAGGATGACAGCAACCACGACAAATTAAAGATGTGTGCAGCCTTACACAAATAAATCTGATCAAAGACACACTCAGGACATCTTTAAGATGACAGCATCCTGTCCCTCACCCAGTGTCTTCAAAAAGCAAAAGGGAAACAGCAACGGCATGGCAAAGCAATCAGAGGAAAAGAGACGGGGGGAGCGGGGAGAGAAAGTTAAAGAAGTAGGAAAACAGATCCATTTAAACAGTCCATTTAAGTTACCATTTAAGTTAAATATGATGCCATACTTGACCATTTAACAATCCACATTTACGCACCCTCAACTCTAGAAGCCTACCTTCCCCATAGACCCATACACACTTAAAGTATCACTTAATCACATTGGATGCACTGGAAGAGGCACTGGAACTGTACATATGGTGCAATATAACATTCATTCCCAAGACCTTTTGGTTATATTACAACTCAGAATACATAACCATATTGTTGTTACAAAATGTATATGTATATAGTATTTGTAGTATTAGTATTATTCACGTTTTGATCTCCTCCACATTTTCTCAATCTTTTGTGTGTGTTTCCCCTGTTTGGGTAAAGGTTGATTTTAATTCACTTTTATAATACACAACCCACCCCGAACAGCATATCCTCTGTCCCATCCCCACCCCCACCCCCACCCGCACCCCCACCCCATCCCCGGCTCCATCCAGCTGGTGTCTGTTCCCTTCGTCTCGACTCGCTCTGTTATTAATGGTCTCGTAAAACTAGGCCTGCAAATACACTGTAATGAGTGTAAACTATTCCCCTCACTGATAAATGCGTACGACTGTTGATTGGCTCCATATTTCATGGATCTTCAGCGGAGAACTCTTCTTTTTGCCTTGCTTCAAGCCGCTTCGTCTTTACAGTGTGACATAAATCAATGTCACAGTTTCATAGCATGAAAGTCCTGTACTATTGCCTGTCACTGAGGGATAGAAAACGAATTTGGATGCTGTCTTCAGGGATATACAGTGCAGGAAGGGAGGACGAGCCATAATGAAAATAATCATCCTTATTCCTTCGCCTTGCCTCCCTCTATCTCAATAAACTAGTCAGTTAAATTATGCGTAGGTGCACACTCATGTTACTACATATACACTGCTCACATAATGTTTTCATCTAATGTATTTTGAATCAAATCTAATTCAAATGTTTGCGTCCATTTCTTTTCCAGGGCGGTCTGAGCTCGGTGGTCCGTGTCAGGGTGTCGGTGGTGGACATCAATGACAACCGTCCCGCTTTCTACCCCGTCCTCTACACAGTCAGCCTCAGCACCCACAGCGCCCCGGGAACCTCCGTCGTCAAGGTAACGGCCAACGACCCTGACTCTGGGGAAAACGGCAGGGTGACTTACCGCACCGTACCTGGAGGAGGCTCCGCTTTCTTCACCCTCAACAAGGACACTGGTACGTGTGTATGTGTGTGTGTGTGTGTGTGTGTGTGTGTGTGTGTGTGTGTGTGTGTGTTTGTGTGTGTGTGTGTGTGTGTGTGTGTGTGGTAGTGTGGGCATATGTGTGTCCATGTGTACATACTTGTAAATATATAAGTATATTAGTAAATCTATAATGTATCAGTTACATTAGTTTAGTTTAGTTTAGTTTAGTTTAGTTTGACAATTGTAAAGAACTGTAAAAAAAAAAAAAAAGAGCACTTTGATTACACACTAAAGTCAAAGTTTTATTTCCACTGTGGTAAAAATAAAAAAATAAATAATAATAATACAAACTGTCAAAAAAAGAATAGGAATGTACTTTGTGTTTTTTTCTTTGTGTTTTTAATAGAGGAACAAGGGAAAAGGATAACAGTTACCTTAGTCATCATCTTCTTTTCTCCCACTCTCTTCCTCTGCAGGTGTGATCTCTCTCTCCCGCTCGCTCCACGGTAAAGCCAACACGGTGATCTCCATGGTGATATCAGCCGAGGACGGCGGAGGTCTGACCGCGCCGGTCAACGCCAGGGTGAACGTGAGCGTGGTGGGAGGCTCGGTGGCGTCTCCCGTGTTCGAACAGGCGCAGTACTTCTTCACCGTGTCCGAGGACGTTCTCAGAGGCACGGCGGTGGGCGTGGTGCGCGCCGCTGCCAAGACAGGTGAGGAAGTGTTCGGTCTCAGGTGTCCTGCTGAAGACTTTCACTCTGAGAAACAAGAAGTATTGCACTGTATGTCTGTGTTTCATGGTTATTGTCGTACACTAAAGCTGAAAGATGAAAACTAGGTGTTAAAAAACATTAGAGACTTTGTGAAAAACGAAAACTAGCTAAACTACTAAACTAAAATAAAATAAATATGTGAAATGTTTTAGTTTTCATCTTTTTGTTTATATCCACAGTACAAAAGAGAATGCATGTTGGGCTGAGAATATTTGGCTATTTTTACTGAATACTAAAATCATGTAAATACATTTTTTAAATAATTTCAGATTTATTGTTTGTATTACACAATACCTGTTGTAAACATAAACAAAACATCTGTTCTGAACTTCTATCATGATACCTTTAAAAAACACCACCCCTATCAAAAATAGTAAAAGTAGAACTGAAACTAAATAAAAAATAAATGTAATTAAACACTTATAAAAAAGAAAAAATAAATAAATAAAATAAGCTAAAACTCCCAAATCCACACTAAAAAATAACTAAAACAAAACTGAAATTGAAATAAAAATGTAAAACTATAAAAAAAGAAAAGAAAAAGTAATCGAAAACTATAATAACCCTGCTGTCTTCATTCCGTCTTTGGTAACTTCAGGCTTACTTTTTTCTGTTTCATATGCTTTGCCAATGCAAGCCTTTTCTACATGACTTACCTGACAAGGCAGAACTGAACAGAAGAACAGAAGTCCCGGGACAGAAAATGCACTCCTGACCACTCGCATGTTACCTTAATGGAGTGGAGAGTGTACGATGCCTTACCTCTCACTCGAGCAGTTGTACAAATAGACAAGCAACAGGAGCACACACTCCATTAGGAAATCACATCCATCACACAGCGCGGGCTTTACCAGGGATTATTTTCACTCTGGCCAGACATTTATTTTCTCTCAGTATTAATGACGGAGAAATGGATTTGGATGGGCTGCGATTCCGAGTGGGAGTCAAGAGTGAAGTGGTGCAGCGGACAGAAGCGCTCTCATCTGTCTGTCTGTGTAACTGTCCGACACTTTCTGTGAATCCAGCCCTTGATAACACTTGAATGAGATATGAACTTAAACATCTCTACATACACATAATGGATAGTATGGGTCTGACGTGATTTTTTATGTATTTTGAATGCACTTACCTGATGAAGAATGGAGGATCAACAGTTTTAACACAGTATACTGTATGTGCAAACTCTTTCTCTCCCTGTGTCTTGGTCTTTTTCTCACTCTTCTCTTACTCTGTCTCTTCCCTCCAGGTGTGTCTAAGGATATTTTCTACTCCATCTCGTCTGGAGACCCAGACGGTTACTTCACAGTGGACAGTGCTTCTGGTACCATCCGCACCGCCCTTCCTCTGGACCACGAGACTTGCTCCAGTCTGGACCTGGAGATCCAGGCGCGCTACGGCTCCCCTCCGGCCTACGGGACCAGCCGAGTTCGCCTCACCATTTCAGACGTCAACGACAACGCCCCCACCTTCCTGCCCTCCTCCTCAGAGTCCCTGCTTTTACCCGAAATCACAAAAATGGGGACAGTTATCTACCGCATCCAGGCCACCGACCGGGACTCGGGTCATAACGGTCAGCTCAGCTTCGACCTGGTCTCTGCCGGGGCGGCGGGCAGCAGTGGCCAGCGGACGTTCGGCGTTGACCGGGGCAGCGGGGAAGTGCGTCTGATTGGGAGTCTGTCTTACGAAAGCGTCCCTCGCTATGACCTTCAGGTGATTGCGAAAGATGGCGGGGCGCCACAGCTGAGCTCCACCTTCACCCTCGTGGTGCACATCCAGGCGCAGGACGCACAGGGCCCCAACTTCGACACCCTGACCTACCGAGTGGAGCTGCGGGAGAACACGCCGCTCAACACGCGTTTCCTCCAGGTCCGAGCTCTCAACAGAGAGGCTGCTGGGAACGGCGGGGGCTCCTCCTCGTCTTCCTCTTCCTCCTCCCCCGTGTCGTACCGGCTGCGGCCCGACGGCGACGCTGCCGGGTTCGGCATCATGCCGGACAGCGGCTGGCTGTTTGTGCGCAGCTCTCTGGACCGCGAGGCCAAGGACATGTTCCTGCTGACTGTCCTGGCCACCTCAGGCCTCGGGGGGGCTGGCAGGACCGGCAGCGCCACGGTGAGGGTGACGGTGACCGATGAGAACGACAATTCCCCCAGACTGAGCCAGGAGAGGGTGTTCCTGGCCGTCAGAGAGAACCTGCTGGCTGGGACAGGTTTCGGCAGGGTGTCTGCTACAGACAGAGACGCAGGACTCAATGCTCGCCTCACCTACAGACTGCTGCACACTGACAGGCACTTCCAGATCAACTCACAGACTGGTGAGGAGAAACAACATTCGCTTTTTCACTGGGATTTGAGAAAGGCAATGTTTACTTCCTTGATTTGATGTATTTCCTGTTGAAACGGGATGTTGGGGCGGGACATAATGGAGTGAGGGATCATTCAAGTCTAAACCAACTGAATATCAGTCAGGGAGAGAAATGCAGTTTTAATTAATGGGAGGGTCGGAGGGGCGGAATTGTTCAAAAATCTCTGATGGTTTTATTGGTTGGAATTTCTATTTACTCCTACTAAAGCAGCATGAGTTTACCATTAAAGATACAAGAAGTAATGGGAGTTCATTTCATGGGGATTTTAAATATCAGTGAGTTGTGTTGTAATAGTATTGCACTGTATGAAATGTAGTTAGTAAACACAGTAACTACTTTCCAACCAGCACAAATACCAGTATGATACAGTTTTAAGGCAGTGTTGAGGAATTCATGTTTTTTCTTTGTCTTCAGGTGAGATCAGCACCCGTCTGGCCCTGGACAGAGAGCAGCAGTCCAGCTATCAGGTGGTTGTGGTGGTGCAGGACGGGGGCACGCCACCCCGCAGCGCCACCGGCACCGCCCACATCACTGTGCTGGACGAGAACGACAACGCCCCCAGCTTCAGCCACGCCCAGCCGGACAGGGAGCTGCTCATAACGGTGAGAATGAAGGGAGATGAGAGAAAGAGGGGGTAAAGAGCAGGTGCTTTGAGAGATGAAACAAGATGAAGAATGATGAAGGGAGTGTAAAGACCTGTCTCTCACTTACAATTAAAACATTTAATTGAGGAAAAAACATATTGCTGCTGTCAGGTGAAAACCTTGTCTCTCCAAAATGTCAGCTTTTCAGGAGCTAAGAAAAACAGCCTTGGTTTCTCATTGACCACCAAGTAATTTTTAGTTTATCCAATGGGGTTTGAAAGGGTTTCCTAAAATCCAAGGGGTCGTAGAGTTTCCCCAACCCATAGAGAAATGTATTGCTTCAACTGAAGTTAAAACATGAAAATTGGTGTTACAAGGTATTCACATGACAGCAGTGATATGTTGTGTGACCTGCCTGGCCAAATGGCTGACTTGGCTTTGTATGTTTTTTCTCCATAAAATGTAAGTGACAATTTGTGAAAGTTTCTTTTCCAGTTTTGCAGGCTACCAAGTCTTATCCTATGCAGCAGTAACCAACAGTTCTCAGTTTGTTTCCCTCCTAACCCTAAGGAAAAAAAAGATCAAGGACATGGAAAGTGAATGAGAAAGATAATAAGATATCTAGAAAAATGAAATAGGAGGTATATGAATGATGTTCCCTCTTCCATTGTAGGTGATGGAGGGGCTTCAGTCTGGTACAGTCCTGGGGACAGTCACAGCTAAAGACCCCGATGAGGGAGAGAACGGCACCGTCTACTACTCTTTATCAGGTGAGTCTCATTGTAAATCATCTCACAGTTACATTTCTATCGACTGATCTACTTACCTGCCATAGTGTTGAAATTGTCACACGTTTACATGACCCCACAATCGTTAAATTCTGTTTTATTGCTTTTATTGCTTTATTATTACTACTCTTATTGTTTCTACTGTTTTATTGCCTTTATTGCCTATTGTCTTTTATTACCTTTTCTGCTGCAACGCCCTAATTTCCCCAAGGGGGTCAATAAAGTTTCATCCTATCGTCTTATCTCATCATAACGTTGAGCTGATCCCTGTATCCGTTTCATGCTCCGAAGGCTCCAGAGCGGAGCGTTTCTCCCTGAACCCGACCAGCGGCGAGCTGCGAACCTCGTCCCCTCTGAGATGGGCGGAGAGAGCGGAGTACAGCTTCACTGTGACGGCCGCTGACCATGGAGCGCCGGGCCTCAGCTCCACCTGCCAACTACGCATACAGGTATACATATATAATGTGTACACGTTCATATCCTCGTCCCCTCCAGACAAACACACATGTACACGCATATAAAACCCTGATCACGTTGCATCTGTTCACATCATCTCTTACAAACACACACACTTCTTATGTATTTTTGTTGCTTTCTACTCTGACACATTCCTTAGGTTTCAGGCAAATGGAGAGCGAGGCCAAACAGCTGCCCAGAAACCGAAACTGTCATATCTACATATTACCTCAGTCCTTTTGCATTCCTCGCTTCGAGTTCTCAGTCTCCCGAGTAATTTCCTCAAACCGCGCACAAAGTGAACAGTATAACTGTAGACGGAGTTGGAAAAGGAGGCTAAAAAATGAGAGGGAGAGAAACTGAATCTGTGCCTGTAAAAACAAAAGCATCTATCCAATCTAGTGTGTGTTTCCTGCTTCAGAGGTGAGTGGGGTAACCCAAACCCAAGGTGAGAAACCCTGAGCTGCAGGAGGGAGCTGGTCTGGACTGAGTTATTGTTCTGGACTTTCTGCAGGAGGGTCAATCCTGCATATCAACACACAATATCAGGAATTCAACGACAGGAAACAAAAGGGGGAAAAAAGGCGCGCACGGCCTGCCACAGAGGCATTTAGCCAGCGAAGGGTGGTGTCGTGCTTTGACTGCGGAGCTTTGAGCTTAGTGTTTTTTCGTGATTTGATTTCAGAAAGGAAAAGGATGCTAATTACAGTTGGGAGTGCTTGCCTTAGATTTCGCCTGCGCCCTGCTTGTGCGACACTGAGATTAGACAGAGGGGAAACAGGCACCTTGGAATCAAATGTTCCCAGATGAGATTTGATGAGAGCCAGCTGCATCAAATCTCTCTGATCGCACGGAGAGAAAGGGAATACACCACTGTACGGTAGCAGGCAGTGTGATACACACACGCACTCCCCCAGACACAATAAGAGACACACACACACACACACACACACACACACTGTAATGACACATTCAAACACACTCATGAGATAACATTTCCAGATAATGATTTTGAGATAACATTTCACATAGCTGTGGGTAAAGTCAGACACAGGAGTGCAGTTATACACCACAAACACGCATGGGGGAAATGTGAGGAACAAGGGAAAATACAAACAGTCGGGTGTCTTTTCTGCCGGAGTTACTGACACAGTATGGTAAATTATCATATTTTATTCCACCTGTAGTCCTGTCAGCTGGAGGATGAAGCTTTACTACGCCTTAATACTAATTATCCAAATCACTTCCTTCCTCCTCTGCGTTTACCCTTCCCATTCATGTTTAATAAAGCCATTGGAAAGATGTGATTAATAGTAACAGATCTGCGTGACAGACTATGAGGGATGATGTGTGTGTGTGCGTGCGTGGGTGGATACTTGCAATGCTGCCTGCATGAAAGAGCGTGTGTGCATGTGACGATCAAACTAAAGCGCGTTGAAGTCTGCTTATGTTTGCTGTCTTTGCCTGCTCTTTGATCCGTCGGTGCTAGAACAATGGCGAACCCCGAGGCTGTTGTGGAGAGGAGTGACGAAAGCCCCCCAAGCGTACATTTGTTTCCCATCTGACCGGACTGTAGCGTGTGGAGGCTTTGCAGTTATTGCGCTGCATTATTTGAACTGGAATATTTACAGTTTTTCCTCTTTGCGCGGCCATCATTATTTTGTCGCAGGTCACAAGTCCTGACTCTCATCTCGATGCCAAAACGCTACAGTGTCAAGACATTTACTGGAAGGAATGTACATGATCTGTCTTCATGCACAATGAGAATGCCCTATGAGGGTTATTATAGTAATAACAACAAAACAGAAACAGACTACAACCCAAGGCTATGTTTAGGGATGGGCGAGATCAAGAGCCATGTAGTTACATTTTCTGCTTAAGTACCAAAGGAAATCAGATACAGTAACATATACAGTACAACACTGCTTACTGGCCTTGACACATTGCTGCAAACCTGGTTGAAATAATAGTGTTTTCAAATGCTTTCATGGTTTGTTTCGCTCTGCTTAGGTCAATTAAATGTACTTATTCTGTAATTGAAAACTTGCGTGACGCTATCTGAGATGTCCTGATGAGGTCAAACACACCCATGTTATACTCCGAGCAAATTTTAACAAAGGGAAATTATTGGAAACTATTTGGCCCTGATCTGACTGTTTCCCTTCCACCAGGTTCTCAGCTCCTCCAAGTCCAACCCCAAGCCCAACGTGCTCTCCATGACCCTGAACACAGTGGAAGGGGCGCCGCCGGGCTCCATCATTGGCTCCGTCTGCCCACATGACCAGCGTGAATCCACTTTACTGGACGGCCAGGTGACCTACCTGGTGGTGGGCGGGACGGACCGGGACGGGACTTTCATGGTGGACCGTCTAAAGGGAGACGTGTATCTGGTGCGGGAGCTGGACTACGAGAAGGGCTCGAGGTACACGCTCCACATCGAGGTGTCGGATTTCTCCCGGGCGTTTCCCAGCAGCCACCTGGTGCAGCTGGAGATCAACGTGCAGGACAGCAACGACCACACCCCCCAGTTCACCGAAGACCCCGTTACCATCGTGATCCCGGAGAACACCGAGCCTGGGGCTTCGATCTACACCTTCCAGGCCTTGGATCAGGTCAGAAACAGGAATTATTCTCTGCTGAAAATGATTTATAATGTTAACCAATGGCTGAAACTGGTTAGCAGTGTGTATATTTGTGACCAAACGCATTAAACCGAGGCTCATTTAACTTTACAGGAGACCCATTTTACATGAGAAAAAGTTTGATTAAAATGCACGTTTCTGATTCAATAATTAATAATTAGAATAAAATAATGTATTGGTTCATATAATGCAAGATACCATTTTAAATGTTTTTCCATGCTGGATCTCATTTTTTTGAATGAGCAGGGACAAGTGACCATCTAATTCAGACTAATCTGTTTTTCCTTTCCACAGGATGGCAGTGGACCCAACAGTGAGCTGCATTACTCCATTGAGCACCACTGGCCTGACTCGCCTGACTTCCTGACCCTTGACCCCCTCACTGGGGTCCTGACCCTGGGACAGGAGTTAGACCACGAGGCCACGCCCTCCCTGTATCTGGTGGTGCGGGCCACAGACCAGGCCGTGGACCCGTCCCAGCGGCGCTGGGGTTCGGTCACCGCCCGAGTGTTTGTGACAGATGAGAATGACAACGCTCCGGTCTTCAGCTCTCCGTCTGCGGTCAGCGTCATGGAGGACCAGCCAGTAGGGTGGGTGACATGTCCGACTGCAGGCTTGTCTCTGGCTCTGTTTTTGTCTGTCTAGAGCTCCATGAAGAACAAAGTACTTTTCACACATCTCACTTGCTGCTTTAATGGCATTCATTCATCAGCCTGCAAATTTAGAGCATCTAGGGTGCCTGTTCAAAATGAATCAAGTTAATGTGTTTTCATCACGCCGAGCTTCAAAATTAGCAAGTGCTTGTTTTGTTTGTTGCAATCTGACATCGTGTTTATATCTGTGTGGACAGCTTTGTGATTTTGTACGTGATGGCCCGGGATGAAGATGAAGGAGAGAACGGTCGAGTGGCGTACAGAATTCAGGCAGGCAACAGCGGCGGTCGCTTCAGCCTCAACCCCAACACTGGTAAGACTCCTTTGGGTGACACACAACATCTAAAAATATCTATATATGTTACAATGTTATAATATCATAGGCTCCACGGAGACTGTGGATTTCCCATAAATATGCAATTTACACTCTATCAAGGGATAATTGGGGTGAAATTTACCACATCGTTTCTCACGTTTACAATCCTGCATTGATTGATTTAACACAATGGGAGATTTAGTATGAGGCGCTTTTCCGTGGGGTTTTATGATTGATAGATAATCAGCATCCCACCCATAGAAGCCCCTTGGACTAGCAGAACTTTCCAGAAGACCATAATTACCCACTGAAGAGCTCTGCCTACAGGGTCTCAACTGCTAAAACACTCATAACCCTCATAACCTTCTTTACTAGATGATCTTTCAATTCCTTAGAGCAATATTTCACTTGAATGATGCTTTGGTGTTCTTTTCTTGACGGATTTGTTCATGGGAACCGATCTTTATTTGGGCTAGGGACGTGGACGGCCTTTGATATCTTATATATGTGTATGTGAATGTGTAAGTTCTCCATCATGAGCGCTGGGTGTTGTGGGCGTGCACGGCTCTGGCTGGGATGGGATTAAGAGCCATAAGACAGACACTTAATGCAGCTTCCAGATGGAAGAAACTCTTTACTTCATTACTGTCAAGTGCCTGGTGAATTAACAAGGGTTGATATTTCACTTCTGGTTTGTCTCACAGTCTATGTGGTGATAAGCTTAGCGCAGCAATGGTAGGGCCAACAGTTGGTAATAGCTGTAATAGCATATTAGTATTGTATTGGTAAGACATTTAGCAAACCACTGGCTAATGTCGGGGGTTATTATTAGTCAGATTATATTACTAATAGTAACCAAATAGTAATTATATGTCTGCTCTGCCAATATGAAATTTCAGTTGTTTCACTTTACTCCTGCTTTGGTATTTTTATTAACAGCACTGTTATCATATTGTCACTGTCGGGTTGTAACTCCAATTTTAGTGATTTTCATGATTTAACTTCAATTGAAGGACTACATGCTGCTCTATGGGTTGATAAAATACTAGTCTACTCTTGGGTTGATGAAACCTTTTCAAAAACATAGTGGTCAAGCTTAAAAGAAGCCTTTATTTTTTAGTTCCTGAAAAGTTGACATTATAGATACGAGGTTTTCACCCGACAACAGTGATATAGTAGATATCTACAATGCTATACTGCTTGCAGAGGATGATGAAATAGTGACAGGGTTTGCATCAGTCTGCATTGTGACTGACACATAGGAGCTACCATCAACGATAGGTATCCAAACAGCCAGCCGCGCAGAAACATCAGAGCCTCTCCTCCACGGTGCAGCCGCACGGTGGATGGATGTGTGTGTTTGGCATGCTGGGGCCTTTATAAATTACACACCTCTCTCAGGCACCACATGCCAGCTAAACTAGTACACTGCTGTGAATAGTACAAACACACACACACACACACACACACACATTTCATATTTTCACTCACTTTGGCTGACCCTCTCCTTGTAGTTGGGGTGATGACAGGGGCGCGGGGTGTAGAAAGAAAAGGTAGGAGAGTAACTAAAGCCAGAGACTGAGGAGTGGTGGTCTGATTCACAGATTGTATCTCTGAACTAGCCTGATTTACATGGAACACACACACACACACACACACACACACATACACACACAACGGCTTACAGATTTAAAGGCTGACAAGTGATGATGTTTTACAGAGAAAAGAAAAAAACAATATAACCTAATTTTGGGGAAGGTTATAGGTTGATTTGAGTTGGCGACCATATAGTTTCAATTTGTACTAAGGATTCTCTGTTCTCTGGGGGGGATGGGTGTGTGTGTGTGTGTGTGTGTGTGTGTGTGTGTGTTGTGCCGGGGGAGGGGGGGGATGTTGGAGCTCATATGTGCTTTGCATTTAGCGCACATTCAAACATGTACAGTGATAAAGCACCGCAATATATATGCAGATGTACGATCCACATTAAATCTCAAGGCGTGTTCAAAGAGCCAGAATTGAATAGCTGGCGTGAACTAACTGTGGGCTCGCTCTTATTGTGGAAACTCTCATAAAGCAAAGCCGTAATGGTTTTGTTTTTACTGGCCCTCTAGGCATATAAATACCGCTTCTTTCTCAGGTACACAAAATTGCATGTTCACAAAAACAACCTAAACACACACACACACACACACACTTCACGACCCAAAGATTCCAAAATGAAAATGGAGATTTAAGTGGAGTAAGCCATGAGGAAAGCAAAAGACAGTAAAGTCAACATTTTTGTGGAAGGTTCCCATCCATTGCTCATCAAATCCTTTTCTCTCTCATAGGCTCTCTCTCCATCCTCAAAGCCCTAGACCGGGAAGAGCAGGAAGTGTTCAATCTGACCATTGTAGCAGAGGATCATGGGATACCCCAGCTTTCCACCTCTCAGGTGCTGTGCGTTCAGGTGATCGATGTGAACGACGAAGCTCCGGTGTTCCAGTGGGCCGAGTTTGAGACCCAGGTGATGGAAAACAAAGGACCAGGAACCACGGTGTTGACGGTCACCGCCACTGACCGTGACCAAGGTCAGTTTAATTATGTTCATACAGTAGGTGTGTTTATAGTGCTGAGCTGGGATCAAGCCTATGGACTCCTTACATACATTTACTTTAAAAACACCTTTTCATGTCAGCAAATAGTGGCTTAACACTTAAGGAAGAGCAAAGATTTTCCACAGATTTTCAGCAAAATGAATGCCACAAAAAATGAAAGAAAAGTCTGCAGATTCCCTATGAGCCTGCACAGGCAGACGTCTGGACAGGCATTTGTGTCTGTTGGCCAGTAGGAATTATTCCAGGATGAAGTCAGCATTATACTAAGCATCAAAAGAACAAGAGAAGTTCTTATGATTTAATCCAGGAAGAATTAGTAAAGTAAACAGGTACAGTTGCTATAAACGTGCCTCAACTACCATGCAGCCATCAATTCACTGTCGGATTTAAGTAGGAGAGTGAGAGAATGGAACAAGAGAGAGAAGTTAATGGGTGAGGAGCCAAGTCACAACACAGCAAACCACAAGCTCATCTGCTAATGAAAATTTGTGGTTTCAGTGGCCAACCACAACCAGATATTTTTAACATGGGGGTTTTGTTAACACTGTTGCTAGTGGATTCATTTCTGTACATTGGATATTATTTTGCCTCATTTACAGATTTTGTAAAATGTACTGAACACAGCATACCACGCTTTCCTGATGTGAGTGTAGCTGTCTCTACAAAGGTAAAGAGTAGCCATTTTACAGACAGCCTTTATCTGTGTCTTTTTTGTGTTTCTATCCAGGTTCTAATGGCCAGGTGACCTATGGAGGAGTGACGGAGGAAGGCTTCGTCATCAACCCAGCGACAGGCGTCATCACCACCACCAAGGAACTGGACAAAGAACTACAGGACCATTACACACTCACTGGTACTGCAATATCCACTGTCCTGCACGGCTTTATTTGACCTATAATAACCCTTCTAACCTCATATCCGCTTATTATCCTATTACCTCCTGTAGATCACTTTCTAGTTTTCTTGTGTCGATTCCAACAAATAGTAGAACTTTTCATTTTTGTAGCCCTTACATCCCATCAACCTACTAATCCCCATCTCTTCCCAGTCTATGCCAGGGACGGAGGGCTGCCTCCCAACTTTGCCAAGGCGGTGGTGCGTGTGGAGGTGCAGGATGAGAATGACAATGCCCCGGTCTTTGCCAAGCCCTGGTACGGGCTGGAGGTGCCAGAGAACCAGGTCTCTGTGGAGCTTTGCTTTCTCAAGGCCACAGACCCCGACTCAGGCTCTAGCGGAGAGCTGGAGTACAGGATCACTGGTAAGTAACAGCTGTTGTGTGTCAAGCATTTCGTAAGTATGGGTTTTAAAAAGCCTGTCCAGTGGCATCACTGTCACATACTAAAAAGATACAATCTACTTAGCCATGAGAGCTTTACTCATTTTTGTTTTCTCAGATTAGTTTTCAAATGTATCAACAGTCGAGCCCCAGAGCCTCTTTCCAGATATATCCAAAGACAAGACAGTAACAGAGTAACTAGGAGCATGGTGAATGGCAACTGTAAAATACCACATCGTAGATCTAAATTTGGACAATCAGCTTTCTCCATAAAGGGCTGTCAACTCTGGAACACATTACCAACTGAAATCAAATTAATTCCAGATATAAAATCTTTTACAACAAAGGTTAAGTGCTGGCTAAAAGCAAACCAGAGCTGTACTCATTTTTAGCTAATTGTACTCTAAATTACTATTGGTGTATTGGTGTATTGTGGTATGTGTATTGTGGTATGTGTATTTTATTGTATTTCCATATCTGTAGTGTATTGTGGTTTTATGATACTGAAAGCTGTATATTTTAATTACACTGTACATGTAAAAGCCCAACTAGGGACAAGAGTTGAAAATTAGCAATAGCTATAAACTCTCTGTGCAGCACATCAGTTTCATGCTCTGTTTTGGAACGTCGTCCCTATCAAATAAAATTCAAATAAATAATGGAGAGTTTTAGTTTCCTATGGTGGGCTAAATGCTGTTTCAGAGGCTTTTCTACCACCCTGGAAATAATTATGTTCTGGGAGAAACACTGAATCCTTTTTGGCATGAAAATTTAAAAATTATCAACACAAAATATTGGCTATCGGCAGCTTCAATCCAAAAATGTCCCTATCAGTATTGGCCTTCAAAAGCCCTTAGCAGTCAAACCCTAGTGTGTATGTATGTATATATGAGTCTGTGATGATTACGACTGATGCACACACAACTATCATCAGACTTGCGTGAAGCATTGTTAGAGGATGATGATCTCTGAAGTTATAATGACAGGAATTCATTTGGTCTCCCCCAGTGGAGAACAGATACAGACAGCATTTAAACTGATGCATTCTTGCGAACTGTACTGTGTTCCCTCCGTATGCAAGATCAAATCTGCACACAGCTACTCCAGGCTTCCTCCAGACATTGTTCTGTCTTGTTTCACAAATAGTGCACTCCATCTGGGGCACATTCAGATTCAGATTCATTGACTTAAGTGCAGAGTATGCACAGACCGTCTCCTTTCTGCACACTCATACACAGCTTCATCTCACACAGAAGTCTACTGAATTTTTAAGGATTTTTTTTCTACTTCTGCCCCGTAAACTCCTTCCTCCCAGCTGGGGACCCTGACGGAGACTTCCAGCTGCAGGCCGGCACAGGAGCCCTGTCCACCTCCCGCGCCCTGGACCGGGAGCGGAGGGCCGGATACACCCTGGAGGTGGTGGCCACGGACCGGGGCAGCCCCGCTCTCAGCACCATGGTCACGGTGGAGGTCAGAGTGCTGGATGTCAACGACAACAGCCCCGTCTTTAGCAGCAGCAGCTACTCCGTGGATGTGTCAGAGGATGCTGCAGAGGGATCTCAAGTGCTGCAGGTAGGCTGGAATGGGAAATAAAATACTTTTAAGTGAAGACAGTGTGTGGGAGTCTACAGATTTAAACAGTTTGAATCATGAAATTCATATTGAATAGCTGGTAAAGGAAGGAAATTAATATGATTGAAGAGTAACGGTTCCACAAAATCGCATTTCTTCACATTCGACTTTATCCACCTCCTCCGACGCACCTGGCACATACACATGGTTGTGCAAAGATTACCTTTTTAGATCATTCAAACTGTTTAAAATACAGAGAACCCAGTCTAGTAAAGAGTTACCCCGGCTATCAACCATTCACTTGTTACATACAAATCTTTTAAACTACCTTATTTTTTTTTTGTTATGTGCTACTAGCAATCATTTTCTAACAGAAGTCACTTTTTAACATTGTGGATATCACATTTTGGAGCTAAGGTCTTCATGTGTAAAATAACACTCATGTCCCAATACTTTGTCTGTTTCCAGGTGACAGCCACAGATGCTGATGAGGATCTGAATGGGAAGGTTCTCTACTTTCTGAGCCAAGAGGCACACGGAGCGTTCACCGTGGATGAGAGCACCGGGCGCATCACCATATCAGCACCTCTCGACCGGGAGAGACGGGCGTCGTACAGCTTCCAGGTGTTCGCCGTTGACCTTTCACCCGCTGCACCCAGAAACACTTCTGCTCAGGTAAAAGACAGTGAGTGGTAGGCATTGATTAGGGATGATGAGAAAATGTTCCCAAAAAAATTTGCTCTTAACCCCTCCCTCCTGTGCCCCCTCCCTTCCAGGTTACAGTCACCATCCTGGACGTCAACGACAACGCTCCCTTCTTCATCCAGGACCCGCTGGTCATCGAAGTCTCCAGCAGCCGCTCCCAGCGCGTCCTGGCCACCATGAGGGCCGAGGACAAGGACTTCGGGGCCAATGGTTCTGTGTTTTACCGCTTCGCCGCCCCGGTGAAGGGCTTCAGCATCAACTCCCTGACCGGGGAGATCCAGGCCACCGAGCCGCTGAGCGGTCTGACCCAGACTCAGAGGACCCTGATCGTGGAGGCCATGGACCAGGGCAGCCCGGCCCAGTCCTCCCAGGGGGTGGTGGTGATCTTCGTGAAGGAGGTGGAGTACAACGGCATCCGCTTCTCTCGGAACGCCAGAGACGTCAGCATACAGGAGAACGCTGCCAAAGGTCTGACATCAATACAGTATTCATAAAGATTACAATAATTATATCAGCTACTCTGGATCTTTATACACTTTGAAGATCCCTCTGCTATCAGAGTTTAGGATCATAAAGGAATATTTTCTGTGCCCCATTTCCCAAACACAGGCACAGCTGTGGCCCAGGCCCAAGCCCAGCACCCAGATGGCACTCGTAGGGGAATCAGCTATAGCCTCTTCAGTGGCAACAGAAAGCAGGCCTTCAGCATCAGCTCCTCAACAGGTGCGACTCACAACAAAAACTCAATAGTGTCATTCAAATAATATTTCCCATAAAATGTGAATTTAAGTTTAAGATTAATATAGAGAAGTGGATTAAAATGTAAGTTTTATCTTTGTTTTTATGTCCATTTTGTTTATATACGGTATGTTTGTTTTAACTTGCTTTTACTGTTTTTGTATCTCTGCCACTTTTCTGCTATGTGAAGCACTTTGTAACAGTGTGTTTTAAAAAGTGCTATAATAAAAAAAGCTTTACTTACTTACTTCCTATCTTTCTTCCATGTCTCCCAGGTGAGATCTGGGTGCAGAGCTCCAGGGGGCTGGATTTTGAGGACACCCCCCGACTCCGTCTAGTGGTGAAGGCTGAAACTGTGTCCTCCACTTCTTTCATGGCTGTCAACCTGATCCTGCAGGATGTCAATGACAACCTCCCTCGCTTCCAGCTGCAGAATTATGTGGCCTACATGAGAGAGGCACAGGGATATGAAATGCCTATCATACAGGTATCGATTATGCATGATTTCAACATGTAGAAACTGCAGAATGTATGATGCAAACGCACACAGATATTTGGTTCCACTGGAACATGGGTCTTGGAACTTATATATTGCAATGCGGAAAAATAAATACTCACCATTCCCCCTTTTCTTCTCTCCCCTCCGTCTCCCCCCAGGTGGTTGCTGAGGATGTGGATCAGGGCCAGAATGGTCAGGTGACCTACTCCATCCAGACATCAGGCATGAGCGGCCTGTTCAAGATCGACCCGGTGACAGGAAGCATCACCACAGCGGCCATCATGGACCGTGAGATCTGGACCCAGACCAAGTGAGAACAGATCTGTGGTTGCCTGAACCTAACCGAGAACTTTTTTATTTGCATGTCTTGAGGATGGATATATCCTTTGCATATAGTAAATGCATGACACAGCGGTTTTAGTTATACAGAAAAAGTGCATTATGTTTACGTGCAGGTAAACATGTACAGAAGACAAAAGGCAGACATAGCACATGTGTCATGAATCTCTTTCACTCAGCTATTTTGTGTTTAGATAGCTGGTGAGGTTGATAGGTTGTACTGAAAAGACACGCATCATTGCAAACAGATATCTGCATGCCAGATGGATCAGATAGCCAAGCTGCAATTTCAAACCCTGTAAATCAACCGCTGTTTACTGCGACATTTTCATATCGTTCCATGTGTTGCTTTCCCAACAATGCATTGGTCATTGCTTTGTTTGGATATATATCAACATGTAAGTCAAAAAGTGCATCAAACTGCTTGACTATTTAATGTATTGTATTTCCCAAAGGATAATACGTCATTCTATATATGTCAAAGTGTTTTCCTTTGCCCATTTTTCAGTGGGAGAGAGGAGAGATATATATAACTCTTCTCTTATCCTCGCCGCTCTGAAGTTCCCTTTGAACTTTTGTAATTACATGGAGGCAATAACAGAAGAAAGAAGTTTTCTCAGAAAGCAATATTGATTTTTGTTTTGCCTGCCCACAGGTTAGTAGTCACGGCAACTGACAGAGGCAGTCCACGATTGGCTGGTTCAGCCACATTGACAGTGATCATTGTCGACCAGAATGACAACAGTCCGACTATTCCCTTGCCCCAGGAGATCCGCATCCCAGAGAGTAAGTACACAACACTTTCACTTCCAGGACTTTTGTTCTCCCTTTGCCATATACCAAATGCATTCAATTTACATAACAGACATTTTTGACTGAACAAATACCCTGTCCAGGTCTGATGATGTACAGTTGTTCACCAGGGTCACGAAAACAACCCTAACTCTTAGCTTTAGTTCTGATGTAGCAATATAACCTACTATAAATTGAAACAGACTAAGTTAATAGCTTGACAATTACAAAAGCCAGCCAGAGGAAAGAAATTCCACGCTCTTTTATCTACAGAAAGTTAAATGTAACTAACACTTCTATCTATCTCTTTCTCTGTCTGTCAGACACACTGATTGGCACAGAGATCACCCTGGTGACCGGTAACGATGTAGACTCCAGTCCTGCCCTCTCCTACTCCTTGCAGCTGGACCCATCTGCTTTAGGCAGGTTTGGGATCCACCGCTACAGTGGAGGGGTGTCCCTCACTGCCCCGCTGGACTTTGAGGAGAAGACCTGGTACACCCTGACTGTCAGAGCGACAGACAGCCAGCACCAGACTGAGGCTAACATTACCATATTGGTGGAGGATATCAATGACAATGCACCTACCTTCACCCAAGATCTCTATCAGGTAGCATGTCCTGTCAATCAGTTTACTTCACTATTCATCATCAACACATCACATACACTCACTGTACCCAACTGCTACATTTGCGCTATTGACATAATAGTTTATGATTTTAGAAGATTGTTTCACACAAAATAACAAATATACCTTCAAATACAGATGCGTGATATTTATTCCTGTCTTGCTTTTTGCTTGCGTATGTTTTACTGAAGTACAGCGTAGGAAGAAATCTGACTGGTCCATTGCAGAGCACTTGCAGTGTGTGTGTAAATGCACCCCCCCCCAAAAAAAAACAAAAACAAAAGTGTGTTTAACTTCCCAAGGTCTTCACACCTTGTTAAGTGTGATAGGGAAATACATTTACTTCAGAAGCTATTTCTTTCCAACAGTCTGCTTCATGATGAAAGAAAAAAAAGAATGCACTTGTAGTCATGTACACATATTGCAGAAACACACATGCACTCACTCACATACAAACACACACACACACATACCCACACACGCAGTGGGGGTGATAAAAGTTAACTGCCTAATCTTGACTGGGGAAAAGTTGCAAAGATGAACTTGTAATATTTACTGCTCAGTCTCAGGAAATGACCTCAACATTAGCACAGGCTCAGGAAAACAGGAACTAAGATATAAAACGCAATTTTCCGCTCTATGAGTTTACAGCAAGCTGACCTCCCCACCATCAGTTTTGGTAATTTGAGTATTAATGTGTTCTGTTGTTGGCTAGTGTTTTTCTTTTGTCATGACACTCAAGTTGTTGTTGTTTTTTTTTGCACCCCAGGTAACTCTGCCTGAGCACACTCCACCGGGAAGTGCTGTTGTCACGGTAACAGCAACTGACAGAGACTCTGGAGAGAATGGAAAGGTCACCTACAGAGTGATGTCATCAACCCAGGAGGGCTTCTTCATTGACCCGAGCAACGGTACATAGACTTGGCTCTCTTTCGTACTGCTAGACTCATTAAATTAACTGCAGAGACACCACATCTCAGAATGGAAATCCTGAAACATTTTAGCTCACTCTTTCATTTTCCCATGCTAGTCGAGACATGCATGAACACAAATATGCCTTTGTGAAGGTTAATGCGGTATCTGATATAGTTCATCTAAATGTTGACAGGTTAAATATGTTGTGATGTCTGTGTCTGACTCCCTCTCACTGCCTTCCATATCCAGGAACCCTGTTCATCAATCAGAGAGCTGAGTTTGACCCTGAGCGTCCGTCAGTCAGTATTGTCATTGAGGCTCGGGACGGAGGCTCCCCTATGCTCTCCTCCCTTACCACTGTCCAGGTCCAAATCTCTGATGTCAATGACAACGCTCCTGTGTTCCACCAGTCAGAGTACAGGTCAGTCTACGTTCAGCAGAATTTGGATTCCAGTGAAAAATAAATCTTGTAACAGTAACTGTCTTTATATGTGTAATGACTGTTCTCTTCTATTTCCAGGGCTACGGTTTCTGAGGACACCATCCCAGGAGCTACAATTCTGACTCTTGAGGCGTTTGACAGTGACCTATCCCGCGAAAACTGCGGCTTCGACTTTGCCATCGCCAGCGGGAACGAAGGGAATGCATTCCAGATCGAGAGCAGTGTGCGCTTCCTGGAGGGGCGGGGCTTTCAAACTGTCGGGACGCTGCTACTGGCCGAGGGGCTTGACTTTGAAGCCAAGCCGCTCTACAATCTCACCGTGGTGGTGTCAGACCGTGGTGTGCCGCAGCGGAGCTCTAGTGTTGCCGCGGTGATAACTATTGGTGATGTGAATGATAACCCACCAGTGTTCAGCAGAGCGGATTACACTGTGTCACTGAGCGAGGGGGCTGCCGCTGGGACTGAGATCATACGACTGACTGCCACAGGTGAGAAAAAAGGGATTCTCACTTTGTCCATCCATCTTTCTGTGTCTCTCCCTCTCTCTCTATTTCTGACTCTTTCTCTTTCTTACTTTCTCTCTCTCAGTTAATTAATGGTACTCTGTTTTCCTTTTGACAGACCCAGACTCAACTCCCAACGCTGAGGTCCAGTACACTATCAGCTCTGGTGATGAAGTGGACTTGTTTACTGTGGACCAATGGACCGGAGCCTTGCGGCTTCAGCGACCGCTCGACCGTGAGCACCGGTCTGCCCATATTGTCATCATCCAGGCCACAGATGGCCAGGGCCACTTTGCCCTGGCTCCAGTCACGGTTGAGGTGAAAGATGTAAATGACAATCATCCGTTCTTCCCTGTGGAAATTCTAACAGCCAGTATCAGAGAGAACCAGCCAGCAAACTCAGCGGTGACTGTCCTCCACGCTATAGACCATGACACGGGGGTTTTCGGCCAGCTGAAGTACTACATAGTAGAGCGGTCTGGGACAGGAAAAGAGAGCTTTGCTGTGGACCAGAACTCAGGAGAACTCAGAGCCAAAATGTCCTTTGACTTTGAGAAGGTCAACTCTTTTAACTTTGTTGCGTTGGCGGTGGACTCAGGCAACCACTCAGCCACTGTGACTGTACAGGTGTTCATCACAGGTGAGGATGAGTATGACCCGCTCTTCACATCCTCTGGTTTCTCCTTCGAAGTTCCAGAGGGAGCCAAGAAGGGCCAGAGCATCGGCCAGGTCCAGGCCAATGATGAGGATGGAGGGGTGGATGGTATCGTGCTCTATTCTCTTCCCACCATCTCTCCATACTTCGAGGTGAACAAAACCACTGGGGTGATCTTGCTCAAGATGGACAGTTCAGGCAGCAGTAGTGGCAGTGGCTCAGGCCGGACCAAGCGGGAAACCAGGCTGATGACCCTGGATGTGACGGCTCACAGCCCCCTGGATACATCTCGCACCACTACAGCCCAGATCTCCATTGACGTCACCAACACCAACTTTGGCCTCGCTGCTGACGTCAATATCCTGCTGATTAGCATCATTGCCGTGTCCCTTGGGGTCATCGTATTGCTTGTGGTCATGGCCGTGGTGGTGTTCCTCGTCAAGTCACGCAGGAGGAAGAAAGCCCAGGATGCAGGGAACAGAACCGTTGCCTCAGGAACTGCCCTCCAGAAACTGGATGAATCCAAGTCAGGCCCAGGGGGAGAGAGGATCTACCACCAGACCTTGCCGGGCTATGCTGGAGATCAAGGTGGGGCAGGCGGGGGTCCCTACACCAGAGGGGGCTCTCTGGACCCGTCTCACTCCAGTGGGAGAGGATCGGCTGAGGCAGCGGAGGATGATGAGATCAGGATGATAAATGAATACCCCCGAGTCGCCTCCATCACCTCATCCATGCAGGAGCACATCTCCGCCAGAGGGCCAGACTCAGGAATCCAGCAGGATGCTGACCAGCTCTCTGATATCTCCTGTGAGCCTGCAGCCTTGGAGGGCAGCACCTGGTTCAAAGGAAAGAAACTGGGAGGCAGTCTCAGTGGGACCTTGCTCTCTGGCCAGCTCCCGGTCTACAGGGATGAGGGAGGTGGGTACCTGGGAGTAGGCCGCGGTCTCAACATTTCCCTGCCCAAGGATTACGCCTTCCCTGAGGATGGTAAACCTTCAGTGGATGGCTCCCTCACAGCTATCGTTGCCAGTGACGAGGAGCTGCGTGGAAGCTATAACTGGGATTACCTGCTCAACTGGTGCCCTCAGTTCCAGCCTCTAGCTAACGTCTTCACAGAGATCGCCAGGCTGAAAGATGAAACAGCCCAGGCGAGCCAGAACCCACGCCAGCCCTTCCAGCCCAAGCCCAAAATGGATCCCAAACCTAGAATTGACCCTCCGCCACTCATCACAGCGGTGGCCCACCCAGGGGCCATGTCAGTTCCCCCTAAGGTCCCTGTGATTGGACGGACATTCCCCCACTTGGCCTCACTCCGCAGGTCCCCTATCAGTCATGAGGGCTCTATCTCCTCAGCAGCCATGTCCCCTAGCTTCTCCCCCTCTCTCTCCCCGCTGGCAGCTCGATCACCAGCCGTTTCTCCCTTCGGAGTCAACCAGGGCCCCTCAGCATCCATGATCAGCACCAGGGAGCCCTCGTTGGACCAGAGCCCCGACCATGAGATGAGGATATGAGAGCAAAGTTTAGAAACAATTTGAGGAAAAAAATATGGCAGACAACCTGAATGAAGCATGATAGAAGGGGGCTGTGCTTTTTCATGGAAGGAGCAAGTGAAGGTGTCAGTTTTATTGTCTTTCTCAGAAATACTACGAGAAAGTTTTTAGCATAAGAATGACACTCTCACAAATCTCCAAATAGTGACATTTGTTTCCATAGAAGTATGGCTGACCACGTTTTGACCATTGACTGGTCTCTGTCAGTGAAAGATACTACTTTCCAGGAATTCCAGATGTGAATTTTGGAACATAAACACTAAGAGCATACTCCACCTTTCTCCAGGTAGAAGATTTCCGTTCCTTAAAGGATTTCTGTCGGTCTCAGTGTCAGTGTACAGAAGTGGACCGTGTGCCAGGGTTGACAGGACCAGCCCTCCAAGCCCTTTCATGTCCACAGTGACGCGGGTCTCTAAGAACTGAACAGGGTTAAGAGGCGAACTGACGTCTTCATGGGAACGTGCGCTCACCATGCCCTGCAGTCAGAGATGCCTCAGTCTGTAGATAAATGTGTAGTTTTCATGTTACCTCGCTGGCTGGCCAGAGAGCTAAGGACCTTGTTCCTCTCTTTGTGTCTGTGGACGTTTTACACTCCAATATTAAACTCATCTAGTGGCTGCTTTCAAAATGGCTGCTGAACACATTGTGAATCCCATGGACAAAAAAAAAAAGTGTGTGTTCACAAAGACGCTGATACATTGAATTGCCAATGCATCACACAATGGAACAGGAATTGAGATTATTGTTTCCCTAACCATTTCAGATGACACTTCTTTTGATTTTACTTTTATTTTTATATATTTTTATATTGAATTATGATTTCTGATTCTGAAATGCCATTATCCCACAAGGAGAGGTTATTGTTTTTGTGTATTTCTGTGCATATATGTATATTTGTATGTATGTTAGCTAAGGTATGTATGTGTCTCCTGCCATAGGTTTTTAGAGACCTTTTGTGTTTACTTGTGACAGTTCTGATGTGAGTGAGAAGGAGACTTTTGTGTTTTTAGCATTATTTATATGAAAAGAGGACCTGCTGCCACGTTTCGACAGTAGGAAACCACGCTCAGCTCTCACTATGCTGTGTTGTTACCTTAAAACATTTTTTTGTCAAATTGTAGATCATCCAAAATCCAAAACAGCAAAGCTACATAGAATTTTTCAGACTGGATGAAAGCCTGTGATCAATGTCTTCAATCTGAATGCTTGTTACTCTAGCAGTTCAGCACTCTGTAGTGGTGTACAGTTGTGCACAACAACACATGTTCCCTTTGTTATTCAGGGAGAATTCAATTTGCTGATCACCTCTGTGTCTTTGAAAGAAAGTGCTTCCTAAAGTCAATTACATCAGCCATTAACTTAAATGCATCTAACTGTGAAGTTGTTCATCTCGACGCAATAGAAATAAAATGCAATGAACAGGCTGGGATTCTCATGGCAGAGTGGCATAACCAGCCCCATGGCAGGCAGTGCAGACCATGCTGTGGTGAAATGTAGCACATGAGCCAGAGAAGTTGGAGGCAAAAACATGTTCAGAAACTCTGAATGCATGAACCTTGATGAATGTACAACGATTCAGCGACTAAACCGAGTACAGTATTACTTTCCATGTTACCTCTTTGTTCTATGCATTTTATTTCTACGACTCACACGTCTAGTTTTCTGTCTCACGGAGACAGGGAGCTGTTTTCAGGTTCCATGTGTTTATCTCATCATCTGTGTCCTCTCTCTGCTCTCGTTGTTCGGCTTCTGTTCTGGACATCTGCTTGTGTAGCAAGAGGCAAAAAGCTTTAACAGTGTCTTCTTCATTCTTTCATGTATGTTTTCATCCTACTGGCCTGTTCTGAATCTGTAGGGGTGATTGCAGTGATTGGATGTCCTCTTGTTTTCAAGAGATGGCTTTTACCTCTGCTGCTTGTTTGACATGGCCCCACCATCCGCCTCATGCAAAGCTACGAGCTACAGTATACATGCCACGAGCCGAACTCCATCACAACACACTCTCAACTCATCTACAAGGAACATCATGTTGTCTCAGAGACATTTCTGTGTTGGAGGACCTCCATTTGGAGTTCAGTTTGAGACGACTGCCAGCGACTGAGCAGTGGAGCAACCGCAGAAAAAAGAGCTGTACATGTATTTAAAAAAGCAAATAAATTCCTACTGATCTCTTTTGACAAACTGGACTCAGACATTTTCTTTATCTTTTTCAGAATCTGAACAAACTCCTACAGTGAAGAATTAAAAAGCAATTAAAGCTTAACAACGTCCCAGTTATCTGGGCTCTGAATGGTAACTTTGTAGTCAAATTCATTCTCCATTAAAAGGCTATTACTGAGGGAGGGGCCAGCTTGGCTCTGGGCAGAATCACAGCAGGCCGTATGGGGACAGACAGCCAGGAGAGAGAGCCCTCCAACCAGTATGGTCACCATCTGGCTCTCAAGAACAGCGGGTATTTCACCTGGGGGTAAAAACACAACAGGAGCTGCAGTACAGCCTCAGATGAACATTATGTTGCACATTACAGAATGAAACCAAATAGATTTGGAGATCCTTACACTGAATCTCTGCCTTGACACAATGTGTATAGCTTAGTATCACAGGGCAGGACATACAATACGCAATATGATATGCATTGCAATAGGTATATCTCAAGTAATGAAAGATCCCAAAAAAATAAATCCCTAACATTTTGGAGAGCAACTCAACATAAACACTTTCCTTTTATATATTCCTTACCAACAAAAATCTTGGGCAGCCATGGGAAAAGCATTTTTCTATCACAAGGTGTGGGTTACACACAACATAACGTCAGCCTTTAGTACAGTACAGTACAAAGCCGAGATCTAGCCAAGATCCAGTCAACACTGGATTCAGTTGTTCCAGCTCATATAAAGGCATATGATGTTGATGTAGCTGAATAATTATAAAATGTTTATTTCATATGGAAGACAGACATGTTTGCATAGCTGCTGGAGGATTTCTGCCTCATTTGGTCATCACACACAACCATGCCGTGTTTCTCTGTTATTGTTATGTACAGAAGGAGTTGGATATGGATTTAGACAAGCTGCAAGAGAAAGAATTCATGAGGCAGAGACAGAAGCTCCTGTGATACAAGTGGGAGATACGAGAAGTCTTGTGAAATAAGAGGTGATGATGAATTGCACTGTGGAAAATTCTGAGCTGAGCTAGAATTGCACAATTTATAGGAAGAATACATACATACTGTATATATTCATCCTATATTTTATATATAGATGATTCTAGCTCAGCTGACTAATTCACAAATATAATAACTACAACTATGGCCTGGCCTGTATACTGGTCCGGTACAAAAAACAACCCAAAAAACAGCACTAAACATACAGGGCTCACGCACACGTCCACCTCAACACACAGCTGTGTTTATAGCCTGCTGTTCCATGACTGCTTTTTGCAGCTTACTCCTGCACCAGCACCACACACAGCTCCAAACACTCGTTTGTGCACACACATACACACACACACACACACACACACACACACTAGAACATACACATAGACTCACATGGCCCGCAACAATCTCTCCAGCTGATATTGGCCCAGACCCAGCTCCTACAGGCACATACTATAAGCAGGCAGGTTTAGTTGCTAAGTCCAAGAGAAGTCTGTCTGGAGCAGAAGTCTGTCCCCTAGAGAAGCTGCAGCTCTCATAAATATGAGATCACTGGTACAAAATATATAATATTTGGCTCTATTCTTTAAGACTGGTTTGAACTTGGATGAACGGGTGTAATCTAATCAAGCAGTGTTAGCCAGTAATGTAATGCAAGTCAGTAACAATACTCTGATCTGCTGGCAGTGCACAATCTGACCCCTAAATTAGACCCCACATAGTTCTCCCAGGAACAAGCACTAATGCCTAAAACAATTTTAAGAGTGATATTGGAAACCTCTCAAACCTTTGATATGCATGTGTTTGTTATCAATGGAAAGATGAACTCATCAAGAAGAAAGAGCATGAATTTACCAATCTTTCATTTGAACTTCAGCACATCTCTGTCAGGTGAACACAGCACTCAAGTGACCTTCCTGTCCTCTTTTACATTGCTTAGTCTTGCCTATTCGTTCTTCGAGCTCTTCCTCAAGATCCTCAAGATCTTTTTTCTGAGTTTGTTGTGTCTTCTAGGAATATCACTGAAGAAGAATTCTAATTGTGGGAAACCATGGTTTGGCAAAAACAGGATCATGCTGTCACATGTAAGGAAGATGTTTTAAAGCCTATAAAGAAAATGTCACCTAACTTAACTTTAAAGGACTTAGAAGAGCTTTTGAAGGTCTGAAGAATAATTACGAGAATCAACACATGAAATTAAGAGCAAGTTGTGCCACCTATTCCTATCTAAATATGAATAGTTCAATGCACAACTACACTGCTTCACTCTTACTCGTTGAGAATGAAGACGTTTCGGAATTTATGTATTTATTTGTTTTGTATCAAATGTATGCAGACCTCAAAAAGCTATTGTCCCGTACATTACAGTCTCTTGTGTGAATGGACCTCATAATGTGGCCTCCAGAGTTGTGCATACTCACATAAACCTTCCAGTAACAACAGAATATTTTTGCCCTCATCAGAAACACACATCTCTGATTTAGAGAATATGGCAGAGACTCAACAGTCGAGTTCAAGTGGGGATCAAGCCATAAACATTTTATTCCAGGCTTATTACACTTTACATGAGGTGATATAGATTGGGTTTCACATGTGAGTAGCAAGCACACAAAGACTGCAGCTGTATATGTTTTTCATTAATATGGTAATGACAAAAAAGTGTTGCTATCCATAATTTATTTTGGTTTGTTGAGTGGGACGTGATACACCATAGCATTGGTTATTTAGAGTAGCTTTAATTTCCTGTGAAACTGAGATTACTAAAAGTAGCTAAACGAGATATAAAAGCTGTTTTGGCTCATGCAGCACTTCAATGACCCACGTGTAACATTTTAATTTATTACTGTTTAGGCTTTTGCAATGGAATACCAATGAGAAATTTAAATTAAACCTTCGACTGTCAGGAAAGGATCTCTTCCACTGACAGCTTTTGGAATCTGTTTAATAGTTAATGTCAGCAAGAGAAAAATCACCCTAAGAGTTTGGAACAGAAGCGCAGGGTTTGGAGAAATGTAATTACGCAGTTTGATAAGTCTCATTCCCTGCAAACGTCAGACCTTGAAAAAACATTCCAAGAAAGCAAGAACATGTTTTCTTTCCAATTGGTCAGGGCTATTTGCAGCTGCACTCTCTTGAAATCAAGCATCTGAACATTACATTAGATATGGCTCACTTTGTAATTAGTACCCAGATGCTTTTGGTTCTGATTTTGATTATTTCAACTTTATTAAATGATGAAGCAATGCACGCATATAAATGTAGAGCTACTAAACATGAACACGCATGGAGCAGCAGACTATGAAGTATAGACTAGACAAGAGAAAGACATTGCTGCACTGGTCAATGTTCATGAATGTAGGTCAGTGTAGAGAGAGAAAAAGAAAAAGATTAAAAAAAAAAGAGAGAGACCAGAAATAGCAACTGCTCTGAAAGTCACAACCTTAATTGCAGCCTTCAACAACTTTTTTTTATACACTTCTCTGTACTGAGCTTGAGGGCTTGAAGGAAATTTTTGGACTGCTAGATGAGAATGAAAGAGTAAAGGTTCCATTAAGTCACATTAATGAAAAATTGGCTCAGTAAACTATCCTCTAAGACCCTGACTTCACAAACCAGAAGACCTGCTTGTATTGAGATAAACAAGTGCCACAGACCCAAGCACATGGTCTGTGTTTGATGATTTTATGAAAAAGCACCTGAATGATATCAGCCATTGTTTTTGCCAACACAATAGACAAAAGGCTTCCTATACTTCCTATACTATATATATATATATATATATATATATATATATATATATATATATATAGACCAGTGGTTGAAATGAATGTAAAACTACCTGTCAACTGAAGGAAGTAAAGCATAACCACTATTTCCTTACATGATTTTGAAAGTCTACCAACACATTTAGAAAGCTGAGAGATTTCAGTTCTAAAACTCGAAACAGGAGTTAATTGACGGTGGCTTGGCCTTGGTAGTGTTAATAGGAGCCTACTATCACTCTATCACCAGTGTATGCTAAAGTGCCAATCTACCAGGAACACATGCGTGATTTGAGTTTCTATGTATATCTGGAGGCACTAGTTTCAGCCATAATCCCTGACCAGCAGTTCTCAGGTGAGTTGGTGCCCTTGCAACATGCAAATGACGAGAGTAGCCTATTAGCACCAAAATCATCTCTGTGCCTCCGGTAGATAGCTCTGTCTGGTGCACATGCTAATGCTTTAGCATACAGTATGTTAAGTAATTATAGGCGACTAGCATTATCCTAAAAGTGAGGAAATGAGAACCTGTGTCAGCTCTAACGCTAATGGCACACATGTAAACCTGTCAGGCTTGTTTAGGGGATTGGTAAAATTGGCCTACAATTCTATTAATAGAATGCACTTTCAATGGCAGAAGATCTCTCTTCCTGTTAGACTTCAAGCATAACTTGATTTGTTTACATACTGAAGTTAGCAGAGTTAGCCAGAAAGCTAAAGTGATGAAGATTGAGATTTTGTTTTTATAAGTTATGACCTACAGGCCATAGCAAAAAAAGACTAAGAGTGTAACAGCCCTGTGACACTGAATTTTGTGGAAGCGTCTGCTGAGATTTTACTTAAGCAGAAGGAAAATCACTGGTCTAAACACCTACTCAATTTAAAAGAAAAGTAGCTCATTTAAAATATACTCAAAGTAAAAGATACTTTTTAATAAATCAATTCAGTGTAATGTGTTAGAGGGAGGAATAAGGGCCATGATACATGGGAAGTGTTGTGAAGCAATGTAAAGTATGTAAGTATTTCTTCATTATTCTCCTATAGCCAGTGTGGTTACATTGATTTTGTCCTGCTTGCCAATCCTATCCCTGTTGTAAGCAATACTTCCCTTCTCCACAGTTTCAAAATGTTGCTTGTGCGTCTTAGACCTAAAGCTTGTGATACAAGCAATATTTTGGAGAAGATGACAAGGCAACGTGTCGGTCAACACAAAATGAAGTCAGACTTGCAGCATAATACCATAGCATTAGAAGTTGCCATGTAGACAATGTGAGAGTGTTTATCCATCTACTTGGGCTGTGTAATCCTGCAATGTTGACCAAAATGTTACACAGTGTGCATATCAAGGATATGAAAGTGCTGATACACCTGGCAGTTTTTTAGGGCAATGTAGGTTACACTCCCAATACCAACCAACTAACCAAGTCAAAACACAGGATTAACATCTATTCAAGTGTTGCCTTGCAAAAAGACATTCCTGTGTGATTAAATAAAAAATGTAAAGGCAACTTGTTGATCGATCTTGATCATCATATTTGCCTAGACATGTATTTTCCCTGGTCATCTCTGCCTGAACAGCTGAACCAAAACAGAATCTGTCTGTCATAAAAAGCTGAATTCTACTCCCAGTGACTCAACAATAAGTCCATTCCGTCTCCCACAGAAACTTTCTCCCTGAACACCCTCAAGTTCATTTCAGCCACCAGTATCAACTGTGTTTGAGTGCTTTTACATCTGTTCTGTAGTTGTGAGTTTGGTAGTTGGTTTTATTGTGTCATCGTTTCTGCACTGTTGATTTGTCATCCAGTAACAAAACATCCATGGACTGGATTGAAGGAGAAAGGGTCATCTATAGACCCATCAAGGTATGTGAGCATTGTTTATTGCAATTAAATTGTAAAGATTTTGAGCTGATGTATGTATGTAGCATAAGAGGCTTTTGAGTGACATTATCTAATTTCCTTCAAAGGCATTGTTCAATGTACCGGTGTACAGAGAGACTGTACAGCTCTGCTGGGAGTGGAAGTACTATGAAGTACAAGTAAGAACCACTTTTGTTTCAGGCCAAAATAAAACACCTGACAAATTCTGGTAAAGTGTCTCCTATGATTATACATGAGAACATCTGATGTTTTCTATTGTCTTGTAGAAAAAAATGATGGTGCAGTTTTTGAGGCTTCAGCAACAAAAGCAGGTCCCATCTGAACTGACAGCTGAGGACATGACTGACTGGCTGGTGGAGCAGGGCAAGAAATCTCTCAGGGGGCGGTGAGACTTACTGAGACACATGCAGACAGTTCATCACTCAACCTATCATCAACTCTGCTAATGTTAAAGGAATAGTTCACCCAAAAATGAAAATTCAGTCATTATCTACTCACCCCCATGCCAGTAGAAAATTGGTTTAATGTTTGATGTCCACTTTAGTCTCTGTTCTGTATGTATTCTGCACAGTGTACTACATGCAGCGTTTATAGTTAAAAATGGCACATTTTATGGCATTTTTCATTATTATTATAACATCAAACATTAATATGGGTGCTCACTTATTGAATTTGACAATTAAATATAAAGTAATTGCTTTAAAACAGTATTTCTATTTTAAAATCTTGCGCTTTTATTTGGAAGGCTAAACGGCCAAACCAGAAGTCTTGTTTCTGGTAATTCGAGCTACTCTTACCTATCTAGGCCGGGGTGCGCACAAACATGACATTTTTTTAAATCAACAGCTAGAGTGGCGATTTTAGCCACTTTCTTTTCAAGTCACTTTGGGATCTTTTGGCTTCAAGAGACTTGGATTATGCTGTAAGAGCTGCATGGAGCTATTTTATGGTTATTTTCCGTTCTTTTTTTAACTCTGTCTGTCTGTCCATCTGTTGTATGGACTAACAAACTTTACCTGATTTTCTACTGGCATGGGGGTGAGTAGATAATAGGGCTGGGTATCGCCACTGATTTCCTGAATCGATTCGATTCCGATTCACACGGTCCCGATTCGATTCGATTTCCGATTTGATTCGATTCGATTCAATATCGATTCAGTTAGGGATATTTCAGTTACAATATCAATTTTGCTTGGATATGAAAGAGATTCTCAGAGAACTAATGCTATAAATTGTACAAGGAACCCTCTAACTTGGTGCATTATTAAAAATATTAATGTTTACATTAAGAATTGACCCCAAAGCAGTTACATTAATGTACTTTTTATTTAACATGACCAATACACTACAGCAGTCAACACAATATAGTGCAAGCAGGGGGTTCCCCAAATTTTTGAGTAGCCAGCCAGATGGAAAAAGTAGCCGGCTAAGGGATGTTTGCGATGGCAAGATACATTTTTCCGGTGATGCATTTTTACCGAATTAATAAACAAACCTTAAATATGTTTATGAAAGCATGACTTAAAATAACATAAACATTTTTATTACAGGATCAATGCTCAATTGAAAAATAAACTGATTATGTTTTTTAATTGTGAATGTTTAATGTACTTTCTTCAGTCAGTGCAGAAGAAATATGTAGTCTAAAACAAAAATATTATTACAAATAGTAATAAATATAATACCAAAGTGCATATTATAGTCTTCTCAGAGCAAGACTGGATCTCTCTCCTGAGTACTACTGCACTCACAGAACTGAGATCCAATAATGATGGAAACATAAATCAGTTTAAATAATGATTTTACATGGTCATGGTAATGAAGCCCCTAAAATGATCTCCTCAGCTAAGGCCTTGTATTTAGCGTTATACAGTAGTTTCACTTCAGTTGAGTCCGTCGTTACCATGGCAACCGTTCGCTGCGCGTTGTGCAGAGGCTCGGCAGAGATCGCTATTATTTTGAAACATCTAAAAAAACGCACAACTCCCCTTGCAATTTCACGCACAGTTCAGTTATTAAGGAGAGTGACAACCGCATTCTATAACCAAACTCACTACCTGAAAAATTCAGGTACTGATACTGAATTTGAGAGCGGATTCGGTTAGTTCGAGTAGTGTGAACCAGAACGGGACTGGACAGCTGGTTGTTACGTGACGTTAAGGCTCAACACTCGTTATGTAACATTATCATCCTTAATTTGAAAGAGACGGAGGTAAGTGTTGTGAGATATTCTCAATTTTTCGATCCAGTCTGTTTCCTCAACATTGCGGTTGTTTCAGTTCTGCGGCCTTCAGCCCAAATGTTGCTGTTAAAAGTATGAAGTTCCTGCGATGGAAAAAGAGAATATGACGCCGCTGTCAATGGCGGTTTATTAAGATCTTATGGATAAACTGACGCCTCTGGTTACTGGTGTTACTGGTGTCAAATAAACTGAAAATACAGGCGATGGTAGCCGCCATATTGGTCTGAAGTAAACGTTACTATGGTTACAGACATTATTTCCAGCCATCGTGAGATCGGAGGAGTGGAGGAGTGACTCCTGTTACCCGTACAGACAGTCTGAGTCTAGTTATTTTACTTCAGTCTGCTCCAGTATGTAGGCTACCAGACATGCGCAGTCACTCTCTTCAAAAAATCTGTTGTCGCTACCAAATTCTGGTAGTGTGAACATTTGGTGACATTCAGTTATAAAAGCAGCCGGCCAGACAGATGTGAGTAGATGGCTAAATAGCCGGCAGCCGGCGCTAGCAAGTTGTGCAACTCTACAGACTCTACAGGCATATATTGGGCATATATTAAAAGATCGATTTCGGGATTTTATGAATCGATATCGGATCATTCAAATGAAGATCGATTTGAATCGGAAAATCGATTTTTTAAACCCAGCCCTAGTAGATAATGACTGAATTTTCATTTTTATTTGTTTTACTAATGAGAAGAAAATAGAGCAACAGTTAAGCTGAACCTTCTGTTTTCTTTCCATTTGAAGATTGTGGAGGTTTGATCTCGAGAGTTTTGATAAAAGTGTCCAGCCTCTCCTCACGCTGGTAAGACCAAGATCATGAAAAGACTCAGTTTGGAGTAAATTATCACATAAATCTAGATTGATCCTGTAAATATGTCAAATCTTAATGGTGCATCCCATTAAGATTAAGATTATGAAACTTTACACCTCCCACATCCGTTTCAGATGTGGGAGGTGAACATCAGCATGAAAATGATGGTTATTGAGTTTTTAGCCGGAATCGTGCTCAACTCACCTGAAGCCAACAGTCCTTGTTTTCAGTAAGTCACATTTATGAGATAAGATGAAACTTGAATGATTCCCGTGGGGAAATTGTGTCTTTTCAGAAAATGTGTATTTCAACTCATTTTGAGCGACTCTCATCGACAGAGACCCTCAGATCATCCGTCTGGCTGACAAAGCCATCAGGAGCCTGATGGAGAAGCAGCAGCCCAGCTCCAGCCTCCTCGGCCCCCAGGAAGTGGTGATGCTGGTTGTGCCCAAAGTGCTGCAGGGCTTCTGGATTAATCCGGCGATCCTCTTGTCCGTACCCCCGCTGCAGCTCAGCGACCTGGCCGTCGGACTCACGAAGGCCGTTGAGGATAAGCTCTCCGCCTCTCTGACCTCCACGGACCGTCAGGCCGCCTTCTCCCGCTCCATCCGGGATAAGAAGGTCCTTTCTATCCAGAACAAGGTCAGAGAGAAGTACACTCCAGACATCCTGCTGGAGAAGCTGAAGCACTTTGGGCCAGAGCTGCTGACCAGGATCGTTGACGTCACAGTGGGGGAAATCCGTGTGATGTTCGAGCCACAGAAACGCATGGAAATGTCTGAAGTGCTGACCACCAAAGAGGTAAGAAGACCTGCGCAGATGTATGATCGAGTAGCTGGATAAGATACTGTATAGTAAAAAAGAAAAAAAAATTTTTTTTTTAAATTCAAATGGCTTCTCTCCCTCTTTAGGTGGAACTAGATGATTCCACCCAGCCAGCTGTAGTGGATGGAGCCATGAACTCCACCCCCCTTGATAGAGATTTGAGTGAAGAGCCCGGCCTGGAAGAGGACACAACACCAAGCCCAGAAATGGACTCTGCTGTTGGTTCAGCTGCTCTGGTTCCTCTGACTCTCCCTACTGATGCTCCTGTGGTTCCTCTGACTCTCCCTACTGATGCTCCTGTGGTTCCTCTGACTCTCCCTACTGATGCTCCTGTGGTTCCTGTGAGCCTCCCTACTGAAGCTCCTCTGGTTCCTCTGAGCCTCCCTACTGAAGCTCCTGTGGTTCCTCTGACCCTCGCTACTGAAGCTCCTGTGGTTCCTCTGACCCTTGCTACTGAAGCTCCTGTGGTTCCTCTGAGCCTCCCTACTGAAGCTCCTCTGGTTCCTCTGAGCCTCGCTACTGAAGCTCCTCTGGTTCCTCTGAGCCTCCCTACTGAAGCTCCTCTGGTTCCTCTGAGCCTCGCTACTGAAGCTCCTCTGGTTCCTCTGCGCCTCCCAACTGAAGCTCCTGTGGTTCCTCTGCGCCTCCCAACTGAAGCTCCTCTGGTTCCTGTGAATCTTCCTACTGAAGCTCCTCTGGTTCCTCTGAGCCTCTCTACTGAAGGTCCTGTGGTTCCTCTGAGCCTCCCTACTGAAGCTCCTCTGGTTTCTGTGAGCATCCCTACTGAAGCTCCTGTGGTTCCTGTGAGCCTCCCTACTGAAGCTCCCCTGGTTCCTCTGACCCTCGCTACTGAAGCTCCTCTGGTTCCTCTGAGCCTCCCTACTGAATCTCCTGTGGTTCCTCCGAGTCTCCCTACTGAAGCTCCTGTGGTTCCTCTGACCATCCTTACTGAAGCTCCTCTGGTTCCTCTGTGCCTCCCTACTGAAGCTCCTCTGGTTCCTCTGACCCTCGCTACTGAAGCTCCTGTGGTTCCTCTGACCCTCGCTACTGAAGCTCCTCTGGTTCCTCTGAGCCTCCCTATTGAAGCTCCTGTGGTTCCTCTGACCCTCGCTACTGAAGCTCCTCTGGTTCCTCTGAGCCTCCCTACTGAAGCCCCTGTGGTTCCTCTGAGCCTCCCTACTGAAGCCCCTGTGGTTCCTCTGAGCCTCCCTACTGAAGCTCCTGTGGTTCCTCTCAGCCTCCGTACTGAAGCTCCTCTGGTAACTCTGACCATCCCTACTGAAGCTTCTGCCATTACTCCAGTCCAGGAAGGCTTGACCAGCAGCCTGGTTGGCACTGAGGAGGAGGAGGAGGTGCAACAATCCTCTGACACCACATCAGGTAGGAGTTCTTCATCAGGCCGCTCACACTGTAGCTCATGTCTACTTCCATCAAGATGAACTGAGACATTGATTGTCCTTTTATTTTTCAGAGATCAAAAAGACCAAGAAGAAGAAGAACAGAGTCTCACGCTTCTTCCGTCGGCTGTTCCAAACACTGAGGAAAACAGCCGAGGAAACAGAGCGACTGAAATTCCACTGCAAAAAATAAATTCAGTGTTGCATTGCAATCGGTCCATGTCAGTCAAATTTTTTTTTTATTTACTGTGAATTGATGCATTGTAAAATTCAGAAATTATCATACAGGAATTGCATGATACATATACTTATACAGTCAACTCCAGAATTATTGTCACCCTTCATGAAAATTAGCTACATTTATTGTATAAAATAAATAAAATTCTATTTTTTTTTTTTATTGATCTCAGAATCCAGAAACTGTATTGCTTTCATCATTTTCTGTTTCACTGGGGTCAAAATATGAGGTTGCACACGTAAAATCCATTTGTCATCCATCACTTTGTGGAAAATCAAAGAGTTCTCAACTCAGAGGAGACAGATAGTAAAATACCACTAAGCACAGTCAGGGCAATAATCAAAAAGTTTTAGAAATCTGGAACAGTTGCATATTCACCAGGAAGAGGACGCATGTGCATATTGTCCCCATGAACAGGGAGGAAGATGGTGAGGGAGGCAAAGAGGAACCCAAGGATCACAGTTTCACAACTGCACAGTTGAGTGGAATGTTGAGGTTATCAAGTGTCAAAATCAACAGTTAGACGCCTCCTCCATGTCAACAAGCTCTTTGGAAGGGTTGCAGGAAAGAAGCCCTTACTGAGTGCAACCCATAAACTGAAGCGCCTGAACTTTTCCAAGCATCACTGGAACTACAATTTAAATTGTGTGTTGTGGTCAGATGAAACCAAAATGGAACTTTTTGGCCATGCACACCATCGACGTGTTTGGCGACAAAAGACGACTGCATACAAGGAAAAGCACCGGATGCCCACAGCGAAATATGGTGGAGGATCTTTGATGCTTTGGGGCTGTTTTACTGCTAGTAGTCCAGATCTTGTTAAGATCGATGGCATAATGAATTCCACTAAGTATCAGGATATTTTAGCCCAAAACCTGGTTGCCTCTGCCAGGAGGTTGAGACTTGGCCGTGGAAGGACCTTTCAACCAGACAACGACCCCAAACATACATCAAAATCATCACAGAAATGGTCGCGGGAACACAAAATCGATGTTTTGCAATGGCCATCTTGTCTCCAGAACCCTAGTGAAAATCTGCGGTCTGAATTGAAGAGGGCAGTCCACAAGCACAAACCTAAGAATATCAAGGATCTTGAAATGTTCTGCATGGAGGCACGGTCCCTCCCAAAGTGTTCTCCAACCTTGTCAGACATTACAGTAAGAGGCTATTGTACTAAACCATAAAACATTTTGTGTTTGAAGAACGTATTGTGTTAAAATAAAAGTGTACGACTCTCCCATATGTTTGAGCCCAAAATATGACTCATTGCATGTGTTGCATGCGACCGACCGACCGAAACTTAAATCCGATTGACTCCAGATTTAAGTTGTTATAGTTGTTGTGTTCTAGTAGTTAAAAGTTTTATTTTGGAGTGGAAAATGCAGAAATCGGACATGTAATGACCTGGAAGCGGTATATTTGTTTACAAGTAGAAAACGGTGGTAAGTCTGTCTCGTCTTAGCTCTTGCAGTGTTCCTGAACACTAATATGAAACCGTGAACGGAACTTCTTTAAAAATGTAAAAGTTTATAGCGTGATATTATCATTCGGAAGCAATTTTGCAAAACACAATTGGCAGCCTCTCGTTCACAGTGATGGATTACCTTTACTGACTGAATTAAGTCTCCAGAGTTGTTTTCTATGCCTTTTGGAATTGAATGGGAGTGAATGAGCCCGAGTGGTATGGCAAAGCTGATTTTAAAATATCTTTAATTGTGGCACATGCATGTAAAAACAGTCAACATTAAAGGGATATGTAAAATGTCAAAAATTTGCAAAAACTCAAATCACGCTGGAGTTGTCCTTTAACATACTGTATGCTAAAGCGTTACCAAGCGCACAAGGTAGCACCAAGGTTATGCACCAGAGACACAGAGATGATTTTCATGTATTGGCTCCCAAAAAGTCGTGTAATCTTTAATGTGTTAATTACCAGTAACCTGATCCCAGTGTTTTGCTACAAAAATGAAGCTCTTCTCCCAGTCCGCACATGAAAGCTAAGAAAGGTTTCATCCCCCAAGCAGTTCTAAAAAGATCCTGAGCCAAAAGTGGCACACTAAAGTAACAGTAAACTTTAACGTCCTCTCATTCCAAGGCAGCACATGTAGCACAGCTAGTTAAGAGTTTAATATGGAAGATGGGTTATTAGAAAATCCACTAGCTCCATGGATCCAAGTGGACTCAAGTCAGAGGCAGCCGGGCTGTTTGTACCCAGTGTGCTGCGGTGCCTAATTACGGTACGCGCTCTTTACGCCGCAATACGGTGACGTTCACATGTGTATTTGTACTACATAAAAATTACTAGTTATGAATGTACTTCGGTGAGACCTGTGCGTTGCTGGATGGCATGGATTGATAGAGATCAGTGCGTGAAAATATCAGTCTGTTAAAAAAGTTGAAACTAGCTGGACTTTTGACAGAGGCCAGGTAAACAAACTAACAATCAGGTAAACTGCTTCAAAATGTTTCGAAACTCAGCAACCCACAGCAACTAGCCTAAACCTAGGTGGTTTCAGCTGAATTTGACAGATGCCAAATGTCCCATGACTGGCTTGTACACCAGGCAGTAGACTAGAAGCCACACACATGGACAGGATCCTTGCTGCAGCCAGTGGACATTCACTTACCAGGAGATCAGTGATTTTACCAAAGTCAATGCATGAATTAAATGTTTTGTTTTGATCGTGATTTCCATTCATTGGTTTGAGATGCAAGGTAAAACAGACAGGCAACTCTAAGTTGACTAAATGTCAACCTAAGGCTTAAGCAGGTAGTTTCATCAAGAATAGTCTTGAGAACTTCACAGAGAGGGATGCCATGGTCACACTGAAAAAGGGCAGTGTCCAGGAGGTTTCACAAAAAAACTCTAGCTCACTGCATGCACACACACATACACACAGAAGAAACATCAACAACAACATCAGTGGGGTAGAGTCATACTATATGACAGTAGAGCTACAGTAAAAATACTAGAGTTGTAGTAGAATAGAATGGAATCGTAGTAGAAGACAGTCACGTCTGTCATGGTATTAATCAATACAAGAATCAATGCACTCAGTAGAGCCAGGAAGTAGCCTAGCAATCTCCCTAGTTAACTGTTAATAATGAGGGTCGATGACAGATGTTGGGCCAAGAAAAATTACCCAAAATTGACATCCATAGTAGGAATCATAGGTAGGAATGCATGCTAAACATAGCTAGAGTTAGCAAACAATTTCCCTACAATTACCTGTTACCTGTTAGCTGAGTGTAGCTGAAGTGCTGGGAGCTGTTGACAGCTGTGGGGATTCTGTGGGGAAGTGAACTGCTCCTCTTCTCTCCCGCGGTGTCAGGTCCTTATCCAGGTGCTGATATATATTAAAGTAATATTTCGACTTTTTTCTCAAAATTACCACTTTATTCTCGTAATATTCTGACTTTTTTAACGTCATTTGGCCCATGGGGCAAGACCAGCCTCGGAGCCAGGAAAAATAATCGATTGCAAAGGATTACCCAATCAGCAAATAGATCCCGCCCCATTCACTTTGATTGACAGACGGCTGAGACATTATGAAAAGTGACATTATGAAATTAAAAGTGGCGTTATGAAATAAAAAGAGGAGCAATGAAAAAAGAAAAAAGGTAAATAAAACGACCACTTTGAAAAATGTAATTCTGAATAATATAATGTAATTGAAAATAAAAGCCATTTGAAAAATAAAAAGAAGTTTTTTTGAAATAAAAATACAATTAAATATAGTCATGTTATTATGAAAACAATAATTATGCCTGTACAGGATCTGTACTTGTTATTTTAAAGCCTGCCAGAACGTATCTTGCACAGTTGATGTTTATTGTATTGTAACATAATAGATACAGTATAAAAAAAATAAAAAAAAATAAAAAATACATAATACATACAGTATGTGCCGCATTGTATGTCTCTTTTATAGATAAGATAGTATTTTTTGTTGCTTTAAGAAAAAAAAAGTATGCTGATGGTAGTTGCATCATATAGGTCACAACATTAGATTCCAGCCTGCAATTTTATCTTTTGTCTATCCCACTACCACCTATGGTCTATACACTGAAACTTACACATGAACTTTGTTCTTGCCTGCACAGACATGCCTCAGTAGAAACTGTGTATGAGCAAATCTGGCATGTTTAAGGACATGGCCAGCACTATAGCACCTGTTTCCTTATGTCCTTACATTAATGGCACGATATCGTTATCTGAGTCCAACTATTCAAAAAGCCTTCTCACAAAAACCTGTTTTCAAACATTAAGACATTTTTTATTAAGTTTAAAGTTGGCTGAATGCATTGGAAAACAGCTGAAGAAATCTCTCCTCACTTTGCATTTAAGTTCATCTGAATCAACAACTTGAGGTTCCCATGTAAACTTAGATGAGCATATCTCAATTCAACAATCTATACTACTACTATTCACCGTGAAATCTCTTTGAACAGTGCCCCAGAACTACAAACAGGACCCGTGGAAGTTAACTCAGGCTACTTCTGCGCCAAGGTCAGGCTGGTCCCAGGGAAGCTGATCTCCCTCTCCAATATCACACACCCCAGGAAATTACCATGAACACATACATCCCAACACACTGACATCCAAAGACTCACAGCAGTACCTTTGGTGCCAAGATCCAGTTTCATGCTGTTTATCAGTCGTTATCTCCGCTGGCATGGGAAAGGCTTTTCATAGTTTTCCATCGCTGTGCTGTTAGGTGTGTGTATGTGTGTGTGTGTATGTGTGTATGGGGTTCCTGTTGTGTGGAAACCTTGTATCTCCCAAATGTCAACTTTTCAAGAACTAAGAAAAACAGCCTTGTTTTTCAGATTGATCACCATGCATATTTAACTTTATCTAACTGGTTTTGAAAGGGTTTCACAAGCCCAAAGGGTCGTAGAATTTTCTCAACCCATAGAGAACCACGTAATCCTTCATTTGAAGTTAAAACATGGAAATCACCAAAATTGGAGTTACAAGGTTTCTAACAGTGACATGCATGTACAGTACATGTGCCCATGTGAGTGTGCATGTGTATGTGCACGTATGTGTGTTTCTAAGCGTGTATAAAGTGTACACTTTTTATGCTACTGAAATGGTCTGTTTTAACATCATGCTGAGAGTGGAAATACAATATATTCTCACAAATGGCCAAAGAAAACCATAGTTGATCTATAATCTACCATACCTGTTTCACCCATGGATGTTTTTTTTCCCTGCTAAGACACATCTTGGACCAACGTGGAGTTATTTTCTGTCTGCCTGCCATGCTACTTGCGTGACTAACAGGATATGTGGAGGAAAAACAGTCACTGCAGGCTCATTGGCTCATGGCCTCTGACTTACTATTTTTAGGGAGTTTTCACTTTTTTTTTGTGGCGTCAAGCGGAGAAAAAGTGACAGGAGAAAGGAGCCAGCTGAGTCAGTGTGAGCCTGGTTCTCATTTGTGCTGACCCTGCTTTACAGGACTCCCCCGCTAGTGTCACTCACACTTCACACTGCAGGGGGGATGGAGAGGGAAGGGAAGAATATAGAGAAATAGAAAAACAGGAATAGTTTAGCTTTTAATTTTTGCTATTGTTTTGCTGTAGCAAAGTAGCCTAACTGACAGTCTTAACACTTGGCTGGACTTACTGTGGAATCAGATTCTGTGTTGTAGAGCCAAAATAAAAGGCCAGTGTTTGAGCTCTGGTAAATATTTAATTAGTGATAGTCTTATGGGAAGTCTTATGGGAAATCATTTAACTGAGTTTGATGCTGGTTTAGCTTTTGTTAATTGGCATTGGTGGCTGGGAGTTTTTGGTGCACATTGTTTAAAAATAGGACCATTAATCAAGTATTTGAATATTATGTAATTGCTTCTTTGGATTGCAGTGTAGAATAATCATTCAGAAAACCAAAAAAATGATGAACTATACAATGAGCTTCTAAAAAATGCTTATTTCTTGCAGCTTCTGAATGTTTCCTTGTGAGAATGTGCGGGTGTCAGATATTGTGGTGAGAGCCCAGACCGTTCAGTTTAAGCTCAATCACTCAGTCTGTTGGCTTTTGGACGGCTGACAGTTCCTCAGGCAAGACATGAAATATGGACTACATGCAAATTGTCCTATGAACCCCTTACAAATGTTTATGATAAAGCCATTAGAGGACATTACCAAAAAACGATTTAGTTAAAAAATAATGCACTGCTTATTTAAAGTAGGAATATATCTATTGAATATCTGGTAATATACCAATCAGCAATATAAGACCTTATTCCCACAGCGGCCATTATGTCATATTTGGGGTGGGAAACACTACCTGGTAAGTAGCCTATACAGCCCAGCTATATGTCCTGCTGTGCACCAAGATGAACATAACTTGGACAAACATTTTCACAGATTCCTGACTGTAAAACATATTAGTTAATAGATCTCAATAATCTGGAGAAATATAGTTTTATGGTATTATATTTGGCCCACTATAGCTAGCCTAGGTGGCTAACTAGCTAGTAAGTTAGCTAGCATCCCTGCTAAATTCAAGCAATCATTGTTGTTTGTTCCCAAGATTGCTAGCTAATTTGACAACTGTAAGATGTATCTGAAGCCCCCTCTTATGTTTTGAAGTAACACTAGTTTTATAGGTTATAATCTATTCCCTTTCCAAGTGTGACATAAATTCAAAATGGCTGCAGTAAGAATAGCAATGCCAGGTACATAGAGGACACTGAAACTCCACAAGAAACGAATCCTTTGACATCACAAGGAAATGTAATAGACATACACTCCCTTTGCTGATTGGGAACAATGAACAGCAGAAAGCCATTTATTCATGCTCTCATGCTCTCAGCCTGAGGTACAACAGAACAGGCCGCTCAATCCTGCACAGGCTGCGGTGTCGCCAAGCATTAAGCAGGGCGGGGTGCTTTTCTAGTTAGTAATTCTTTATTTGCATGGATTATGGGCCATGGTTACTAAGACAGGGTTCAAAGGTCACGTGGATGGCACCCAGTTGGAAAGAGGAGAGGAAAAGGGAGGGAATTAAGTCTAGTGAGGGTGTGCCAGGATTCCCTGCTCTGCAAAGGTTTTAATGGACTCCATACCTCTCTCTCCCTCATCCATTCTCTCTCTCTGCTCTCTCTCTCCCTCTCTCTCTCTCACTGTGTTTCTAGGTGACTGCAGCAGGAGAGTTGGTCTTGGTCCGACTGCCTGTCAGACTGTTAGTCTATGTGGATTGTCAGAATGTCAGCAGCAGCTTAGGGTACGAGTTCGCAGCAAGGTTTGGTGTCCCAGCTCGCCTTTTTTCTTCTGCGTTATGTGTTTTTAATGCCTTGTGTTCATCCTATGTTCTTGTGTTGTGAAACCTAACCATTCCTACATCTATCTCTCCCCTATCCATCCCTCCATCGCTACATCTCCCCTCTCTCTCGTTCCCCCGATTCCTCTCTCGAGCCCAGTCCTTCTCTGCCTCCTTCACTTGCGTCCAAAGATGTGAGCCAAAGGTCTGAAAGAGATACAGAACTTAAGAAAACACTCTTGGCCCTCAATCAGGAAGGTTAAACCAACACCACAGGGACGAAGGAAAAGCAACACGACAACAAAAACTTTCCAGCACTGCAAACAAAACAGCACTACACCAAGCCTTTAAAGGGGAAAAATTGTGGTGGAAGCAAAATATGTTTCACATTATGAGCCATTATGCTGATTTATGATTGATAGATTGATAGACTGGGAGGCAAACTTTTTCTTAGATGGAAAAAGTCAACCCATAATGCTGCACTGAGCATTTTCAGCATTTAAAACACTGCAGTTACCCATTTATTTCCCCACAGCTCTGCACTATATGGCATAAACTACTATATTATATCACTTGCAGACCTGATGTTTTTCCACTGTGTGGAGCGTATCCCAAAGCTCTGTAAGGAGGTACAGGTCGCTGACCCCTCACTGTCAAGGAAGCATCAGGCATTATCCTCTGCAGATTTTTCAAATAAAAACAATCACGGCAAGCTTCACATGTGGGGGTACAACCGGCATTCCTTTCAGATTATCCGTCTGCTACTCGCTCCTGAGCAAATACTCACGCATGTAACCTTCACAATGGATTCAACAAGAGCAGAGCAAATCAGCGGAGACACCCGGATTCAGAGTGTCCACTTATTGTCTGGCATTTGACCATTCACTGTGAAGGCACCAGCAGATAGTAGTCGTATTCCAAAATCATTATGTTCTCTGCAGGTTCCTGGTGTCTTTTTATATTAATACTCTATTCTATTCTCGTCTCCCATGACAGTCATCATACATAAAATTCATACCGAGGAGCTCAAGTCATGTATTGATGAAATAGTGTTCAGAGCCAGCTTACAGTATACTGTTCAGTGGTAAACTAGACAACAGTCAGTGGTGGAAAGACTAGAATGTCCTAATCAAGTAGAAGTATTGTTACTTTGAGGATATTAAGTAGAAGTAAATGTACTAGTGTTAAAATCTACTGAAGTAAAAGTAAAAAGTAGCTCATTTAAAATGTACACAGAGTAAAAGTTAGTTTTTAGAAAAGATCATATTTTTCGATGTGATCTTTTCCATGCAATTCTAAAAGGACATGAAGAGAGTTCAAACTCGATTCTTTTAATTGGAAAAACTGGAAATTGCAAAATAAAGTGCACAAATAAAATAAAGCCAGATTGCTCTTCTCTTCTTTGCCGACTGACCGTTCCCTGCAAATGGCTCCACAGTTGGTCAATTTACGATGATCCACTTTTTGTTGCTTACGGAGCGCCACAAAATCTGTACTCTGTAATGGATGCGATTTAAAATGTAGTTAAAGTGCAATGCTTCAGTAAAAATGTACCTAAGTAAAAGTAAAATGACTGACTTTAAATAAATACTTAAAATACTTAAAAAAGTACAAGTACACAAAAAACTACTCAATTTCAGTGGCGTGAGTAAATGTGATTAGTTACTTCCATTTATGTTTATTGATCCTGTTGCGATTCTTAGATTTCGCTGAGCAGAGGATGATTAACTTGATGATTAACTCTTGTTAAATCTTGTTGTGTCTGCCCTGAACGTAAATGTTCTGCTTGGCCTGATGTGAGAGGGGGTATAAGAAGAGGAGTAGAGCTGTTTTATGGCTTGGATCACAGTGTAAGAGCTCAGATACAGAAACAGTCAAAACCTAGATTATAGAGATATTGCCAGTAGTTCACTCTGTAATTATTATCATTCGCAAGCGCAATAAATATTCCATGATAACGGGCCATAAAAGGGATTAGGTACAGGATAACGAAAGGCAGATCTCTGGAAAGGAGCTGAGCATGGTGCGAGAGACTATCGGCACCCCTCAAATTAGGAGTTCTACCCTTCTTAACTTTTTACTAACTCTGGCTTTGAAATCCTTCAAAAATCAGTAAGCCACAGAGACGCAGTTTCGCATCAAATCATCCGAGGCTTAACTTTGAAACTAACTGGTATTTATGATGGTGATTTGCATTCAGCTTCACTTTGAAATTACTGCTAAGTTGGTCAGAACTCTGTTGGAGCAGATGTTTTCTCTCTCTCGCTTCATCTCTCACCCTCTATTCATTATTTCTTCTCTCCTTCTTATGTCTCTCTCCTCTTCTTGCTCTTTCTGTTTTCGCTTTCCACATCCTTGGATTTCTTTGGCCCACATTGCATAATGTATTGCTCTAAAATACTTTGCTTCTGATTTCACATTAGCTGGATCATATATTTTCCATGAGACTGATGATGTCTACATGGGGTTTTAGTGTTGTGTTGACTGTGGCAGCCTCTCTCAAATATAATAATGTAGAACTGAATAGAAATACAAAACGTATGCCTCTCAAGTGCACACAGCTAGAATTTAACACTAACAAATCAACACTATGCCAGTGTTTATATAAGTCCACACCCATCAGAGTTAATTTAACACTTTTAGATAGGTTTGAACAGCCACTGCAGAGCCATATCAGGTCTATTTCTGTCTCTGCAATCTCCCTTGCCAGCACCAAAAAAATAGTCACTTACAAATTGGCACTTTTTAACACTGAAAAATGTGTTGTGCATGGTTGTCCATCAATTCCTTTTACCTTCTGAAAACTGAAAGCAAAACAAAATTGAATTTTACAAACTGTTCAAACGGTGCAGTAGTAGTGGATTGTTGCAGTAAAATATTGTACTTCTCTGGTGGTTATATCTGAAAACCATCATTTCAGAAGATCTATGAAGAAAAGCACTAACCTGGCTTTCACTCAAAGAAGAGAATATTTGAAATAAGAAAAAGAACATTTGACTTTCTTAATGGTCTTTTTTAGGGCCCTGTGTAAGACATTATAACACTTAAAACTGATAAAAACCGCCTATTACTTTACACATTTATTTATTTACCGTGTCAGTTTTTATAGTGTTCAGAGATTTCCTTTCTGTTGTGAAACACCTGACATAAGTTTAAATTTGGGAACATTTTCACTTTATTCTGGTGTCACAAAACTAGAAAAAATGTGTTTTGACACACTTTTAACCAGAATGTGTCTTCAGAGTTTCCTTCTCCCACTCCGCTTGTCTTCAAAGGAGACTGAAATATCTCATCATACCTCCTCCGGTTGATTGGAGCTGAAGAGCTGCTCCATCATTCTGTCTTGAACATGGACAAGTCTTAGCTTCAGATGAGTCTGCCTGAAGTGGAGAAGTAAAACAGGGAATTAGGGAGTATTTACAGTAAGAAGGAGATCATTTGTATAGAGCTCTGGGCCAAGAAGAGACGTGGATCAGGCTTATCATTGAGGCAAGCCAACTGCTTGTCGTCTCAGCTTAAAGCATTGCACTGCTTAAGCACTCTAGGCACAGAAAAATTTGTTCAACACTTTGTTTAGATTAAGTTGGAGGAAAAAGTATTGCAAAGCAGTATGGCTTACATCCACATTATTTGCTCTTAACGTAATTTTATTTGACTCCAAGTCTAATATGGTTACTTTGACAGACAAACATACAAGCAGCATCTTGTTCCTGCAACACGGGCGCTGGGTGGCCGGCTGCAGGGAAAACTGAGGTGACTGAGGTGATGAGATTGGGATTGATCTGACTGAACAGCATGGTTGGCACTAGAGTGTATGAGCATTACTTTTTAAGGTTGGTTACATATTGATCTACTGAGCTCATGCTTTACGTTCTGTTGCCTGTGGTTCATAGTTTATCGTTTTATTCAAATACCCATAAGCTGAAACCACAGTGACAGCTTGTCTGCCTGCATGGCAAACACGCAGCATATAGCACCAAAATGGAAAGACAGAAAGCAATAAAAAGAGAAAAATCTTCACACTTTTAAGTTCAAGTCATTTTGTATCCCAGCAGAAACAGTTTTGGTATGATAAAATAATGTCACAGTCATTTTTTCGATGATTAATTGTTCTGGGTCTGGGTAGTAATATCAGAGCACAAAGTTCTGAGTTGCCCCATGCAATGTCAAGTCAAGTCAAAGTGCTTAGAAAGGCAAAGAGCTTAACATACCATCATATACATGTTATCATACTACATCATATACTACATATGCATCATATACATCGTCATATACACTAAATACTACTTATACATTATACAGTACATCATACTACATCATATACCATACTATACAACAAACACACGTCTATGGGCAATTGTAGAGTCTTCAATTCACCTGACCTGCCATGCTGGTTCTTGAATACATAAGTGTATATATATGTCAAAACAGTATTAATTAGAGATGCACCGATATGTTTTTTTGAGGCCAATACCGATATCCAATATTATCCAACACATACGGATACCCATACCCGTATGCATTTTTGTAAGAATCTTATAAAAATGCAGATGCAAAACATTTTATGCCTTTCAGACATGCCTATCGTAATCGTAATGAAGTGTTTTTTAAACAAAAGACCATGTTAGTTTTATTCTGTTTCTAATTTGACACACTCCTCGAAAATGAGGTCACAGAAAGGCCAATTGCACAACTGGCCAAATATTGTCAGTAAAAACAATATCGGACCGATATTGTTATTGCTTTTGAAAGTCGATATCGGCCGGTACTGATCCTGACTATTAATTCAAGTCAGACTATAGTATGACTATAATATTATGGAAATAAGGCATCATCTTTAAGAATGTCAATAAGGAAATTGAATGATTGGGAGTGGTCGTAGTACGGTAAATCATTAGAATTGTAAATTGCCGGTAAGTAGTTCTTTGAAAAGGCTGAGTCACAGCAGCTGCTTGTAGTAGTGGTAGCAGCTGAGTCAGGATACCGAGGCTCCTGCATCTGATTACTCAGGACTCCACACGTCTCCCAGGGCGTCTCACACAGGCTGCGTCTGTGAAGAAAATACCAAAAAACGCCAATATGGTTTGGCCCCCATGAGTAACGAAACCACAATTCTTCTCTCTTGCACGAAACGAAAGACAGAGAGAGAACGAGAAAGAGAGACACAGCGAGAAAGAGAGAGAGAGAGAGAGAGAGGGGGGTGTGTGTGACCGGGATAGAGGGATGTCCAATCATACAAATTAATGAGGTTTAGGTTTTGATACTTTCGAAAACAGTGGTTTTTGGCTGCAACATTCTGAATGAGTTTCGATGATTTATGACACTGTTACAGTTTGCTTGATGTTGATGCCACGGCCGCTTAACTGCTCGAGAGATCAAAAGATGAGAATGGGTCGGTCCAGTCCAAGTGGGTGGCGTAATTGTAGAATAGAACGAGACACATTTGAACGCGGATGTTTTGTTTTACTCCTTTAACGAATCTTTGGAATCGGTTTGGCCTCTTTTACCGACGACAACCCACAGAGCACATAATTGAGATATCAGGCATAGTGAGCTGTGAAGGATGAAGATATATGGGGGTGTTCTGGATATCTAAAGGTGTCCCCCGTGGCCCCCACATCCAGGAAGTCGACTCGATCCATATAACCTCGGCGTTAAGAGTTCACTCTCATCACTGTCACCTCCCCTGCTTTGTCCTCTCCTGCTGACTCCCTCTACCTCCCCTCTTCCCAGCCTCTGATATGTTTTAGAGATTTAGATAGATGCATCAGGGTATCACGCCTTTCCATACCCCCCCTCTTTTTTTTTTTATCATACATACAGTGGACTGTCACATTGAATTATATTCAGTATGGAAAAACACAGAGCTGAAACACTTGCTGATGGAGCAACAACAAGCGCTCACTGGATCTGGCAGCAGGGAAGGAGGGGAAGAATGTACGAGAAAAATGAGAGCATTTTGCAAGTCACTTTATTTAGTGTGACGGTGCTGCTGGCAAAGTTTCCACCCATTATTATCTCCCTTTCAAACTTTGCTGCAGTATTTTTTGCACTGGTTGCTTTCTCCTCGCTAATATTTCTTTCCAGTCTAACATGGGTTTGGTCAGTACTTGTCCAATGCAGTGAGTCTTTTCAAGGTTTGTATTCCAACGCTGTCAGCGTGAAAGATGGCTGCAAAGTAACTCAGAGGTGCGGAAACAGAGGGGAGATTTGGATATGGGCTATATTGGCTGACGAGGTAATAGTAAAGCATTAACGTGACATGGTGCCAGAGGAGTGAATACACAGAAAGAGGCACATTCATCTATTTTATACTCAATAAGAGTCTGTTATAGGTCATACAGCCATAGAGAAAAGTGGAAGAGTCTAAATTTACACAGGCGTCATACCAAATTCTGTCTCATAAGGGAAAACTTCATTCTTGTAAACCCCGTTTTATTTCCTGCAAGACCCCACCGAGTCATATTTATTTAAAGGTTTATTGAGGACATTAATTTATGGTCACAATCCTGGCCTGAGCGGCGCTTTAGAGCAACACTTTGCGAGCCTTGCGACATTTTTCCCAGCTTTCTCCGTCGAGCGGCAATCAGAGTGCCAGCGGTCAGGATATTTACAGCGCATTACATGCAGTTACTGTTTGTAGACGTAGATCTTACAGAAGAGGAAATAAATACAAAACACCGTCCCGTCCCCCTCCTCCCCCACCTCACCTTTCAGAGAACTACAAGGGAGAGTTTTGGCAGGAGGCGAGCTTCGTCAGCAGGCTGTTTTCACCCCCTCCGCCTTGAACCTCAATCTGCCTCCTTTCACAATGTTTTCTCGCCTCTCTCTCTCTCTCTCATGTGAGTTGTCCAGGTTGTAAAGGATACGGTCTGCGGTGTACATAGCTCAGATGACCAGAATTCCTGGCAGCGTGGCATGTCACTCGCAGGAACAGTGAGATGTCAAGGCCAGCCAGCCGTGAATGAGGGAGGGAGAGAATGAAGCGGGGGAAAAAAAAACATGAACCCAGGAGATTGTGCGTTGGAATAAGATGGATGAGGTGAGAATTCCATTTCATTACAGGAGCCGGTCAGAGTGAACCAGTCTCTTCTTTTTTTCCCGCCCTTTCTGACAAAGATTTCTGCTTACCGTGAATTCTTTTCCATATCTGCAGGTAGTGAATGTCTAAATCAACTGCTGTGCTTCGAAATCAGGAAATTCTAGCCTTCTCATCAATTTCCACTGAGATGCCAACCTGGAAGTGTTCACTGGTTGATATTTGTCATGTCTATGGTGGAATTTTGAACATACGTGTACAGTAATTTGTGTGAATGTGTAAAATTGGGCATCACCTTTTGTTTGGACTATCATGTTAGCTGTGATATCTACTTAGCAAGCTGCTATCAAACAAACAAAAACAGTGTTTCCTTAGCTAACGTTAGCTTACATTAGCCAAAGTAAGTATGGGCATTTGTGGCAAACTACCATTATTTAACGTTAACAGAGAGGTTAGCTACTTACTAATCGGCTATGGACATGTTTAACCAAAAATTCAAATGCTATGTTAGGTAACAACGTTAATGTAGCTGAATTTGTTCCCTCTTCCTTGCCATAAAAATTGAATTGAAGTCTTTGTAAGGCTTCAGTTTTGACACTGATGCTGGAGGGATGTGTTACACCTGTCTTTGAAATTTATAACAAATTATGGATGACATAAATACCTTGATGTATAACCCACACATCCCACCTTTATTTCACAATTCCTTTGCCATGAAACATGAAGGAAGCTCTTACCTCACTGCACAGTAGGAGTAATATGGTAAATTATTGTTTAGATGTTCAAGACTGGGGCCAAGTCCATGACAGCCAAGCCTTAGAAATTCAGAAGATAGCAACAAATCATCGCAAACACACTGCGGTGAGTCTGCCTCCTTGGTAACACAAAGAACAGGATCCGGCCCCTGGATGGCCTCTGCTTAAAGAGTAATTGCACGGTACAGCTACCTTTTTCAGCTGAAAGTCAGTAAATTTGTCCATGTGATACACAGAGACATCAGTCATGTTAAAACTCTGGACATTAATATGCAGATGTGACTGATGTATTTTTGTAGAGATTCACAAATTGTTACTCCCTGTAGTGGTTTAAATCTCCCTTTGGTGTTTTGATGTAACTGTGTATTTCCTGTACAGGGTGATGTCTTGGATATCTGAGTATTACCACTCCAGCTGTAGCCTGTTGTCGCTGTCAGGTGAAAAGCTTGTATCCCCATGTCAACTTTTCTTTGCTAAATGACAGTGATCAGATGTTATCCAATGGGTTTTGAAAAGGAAGTGAAAACACGAAAATAGCCAAAATTGTAGTTACAATTTTCACACAACAACTGCGCTATAACAAGCCATCTCCTCCCCTCCCCCTCCCTTTGTACAAACTGCACTGCTGCATCTTTTAAAATGGCTGAGGTGCCTAGAACAGCCAAAACCGACGGTGGCATCACACTTTAACTCTGGCACTGGACATGGAAAACAGATTGAGGATGGAGTGCTAGGTAATCCTCAGGCTAGCAGGCTCTCAGGTTAAGACTGTGAAGAATGCATACCATGAAATTAAGGCTTAAACTCAAACTCAACTCAACAAATGAACCTAGTGAATTCTGTGGTTTTTAAGAAGTATATGGATACTAACAGCAGCATTCAGTATGAATTCAAATATAGAATTGTTCTATTTTTTTTCTCTTGTTTTCCTCTCGGTTATGGATGAATGGGAGACTCTTTCCACAAAAGAATAGCTTGTGCTATTAATCAACGGCTAAAAATAAAACTTACACAAGCACATGCACAGTGATGGAGAAGGTGACCAAAACAGTCTCTCTCTAGAGTATAGCTCAAGATGTTGAAAACAGCTTAATCATTCTCTACACTGCATGTGTGTCTGTGCCTGTGCCTGTGTCTGTGTCCATGTGTGTGCCTGTGTGTGTGTGTGTGCATGTGTCTGTGTGTGCATGCAGCAATGCAGGGCACATACATGTGTGTCAGACAGCCAAACCTCAGAGCCAGACTATCACTCATGGCCCGGCCTGTGTATGTTTGGAGAACCCAACAGGCGCTGATTGCATCTTTATTTACAGTCGGCTATAAATACATATACGGATCCTTTTACAGTCTCCTCAAAACCAGCAGCGCGCTCTCAGACACCCACACACACTCGTCGCTCTCGGGCCTGTTAAATGGATGGGAGTGTGGCTCGCCTGGTAGATGGAGGACGCAGACAGAGGACGTATCAGAGATACTCCCACTTTACCCTCCACTCGTCTTCTGCGCTCACTGTGCGAGCTGAGATCATGCAATGCGCGGGGCTGCGGACGGCTCGACGCCAAAGCGCATCGTGCGTATACACGAAGATAAATACTACGGTTGGTTATTTGCTTAACTCGCTTCTCCGAGTCATATTACAGATCTGCATGTTGCAAACATCATTCTTGTCATCCAAAAGGAAAAAAAAAACATAAACTGCCTCAGCATTGTCGGCCGTTATTGTAAGTTATTGTGCTCCGGTCCAGCTATACTGTCAACTGACCTCTCAAGAACCTCACTCAGCATTGTTTAGCTGCAGTGTTGAGCCAGAGATCTCATTGTTTTTGCTTTTGGGGTTTCTCTCACGCTCACCCTATCTCTGTGGAGGGTCTCCATGTGCTAAAACACCCTCCTATTCCACAGAGCTGACCTCATGCTGCCAACTCTGGCTGGGTTACAAGGCATATGCTCCCTACACCTCTTTGTACGCGTGTGTAGCATTGGAGGGAGCGGTCGATTGTGCGCGTGCCGTGCACATGCTCTGTATACAAGCATGCAGCTATACATGGCTGTAAGTGCATGATTTGTGTGTATGCTGTGTTTCAAAAGCCCTTGTTGGAGACCCAGAACACAGGTTGGAGAAAACTGGAATGGGCTCAGAAACAGAGAGCAGAGCGAACACGAGTCCAAGACTTCAAGTGGAAACTATTCCAGACTAAAGTCCCATCTGCTTTCACTTTAGAGTCTGAGTCCTAAACTAAATAAAGATCCCTCCTGAACACTTTTATTGCCCTTCTCTTTCTCTTCTATCCATTCTTCTTTCTCGTTCTACCCTTCTCTCCTTCTCCCCTCTCCCTAGCACAGATTTCTTTTATCATTACTGTGTCTGAGCTTCAGAGAGTTGACTCAAATGTGAGCGGGCTGCGTTCCCTCCCCCCTCCTCCCTTTTGTTGCGAATAAAACTGTCCTCTGGTGTTACGAGTTAAAGCGTGCCCAGTAAGGGTCAGATCTGATCCCTCTCATGTGAAACATTAGGATTTGTTTTTTACTGATATGAAAGATTTTAGCCCTCTTTTGGTCTCAAACTCTGCCTCTGCCTTCTGAAGGGTTTCTTGTTGTTATGCGCGTGAGTGTCAGCCAACCTCTGTTCCTCCTGCTAACCTTGATTTCCTGTTTGGAATGAAATCTGACTGGCAAGTCGCGTTGCCCGCCCACTGTGAATTGGATGGTCCACTTTGGGGGAACACATAATTACAATGTACAAACGGTAAAAGAAAAACTAATTTAAAAAGCATATCCTTTTAAAATTTGTTTTATTAAAACGATCTGTTATTCTCTCCTCTCGGCATATTGCCTCCTGACCAATTTTATTTGTACTCAAAGAAGTAGCTTCCTGCTCATCAAATGCTTAGTGGCTTTTACAGAGTCTGATTGTGAAATATACATAAATTCCACATGCATGCAATATGACTCTAGTGTGTTTTATCAAGTTTGGTTTGGTACTCCCAAGGCAGATCTTCGTTAATGGTATACTACAGTATGTGTTGGCACCCAGTGAGATACCATATGGTGTGTGTGTGTGTGTGTGTGTGTGTGTGTGTGTGTGTGTGCATGCGTATCTAAGTGTATGTGTGTAAGTGTATTTATGTAAATGTATTTCTGTGTGCATGTGTGGGCGCGTATATGTGTGTGCATGTGTATACAGGGTGTGGTGTGTGTGTGTGTGTGTGTGTGTGTGTTACTCCCACAGTCTGGGCCACTTGCTCTCTCTTCCTACTGCTGGAGGACCTCTGCTGTTGGGGTAACATGTGTTGCCCTTGGCCCCCTATGTAGGAGAGAGAGAGGCAAGACTGAACACTGGCTGAAAAATTGGATATGGGAAAAGCGAGGCAGAGATAGAGGGACACGCTAACAGATAGATGCCAAAGGAACCACAGCATAGTTTGTCTTTTCTATTTATGACTACTGAGTCACGGGGAACAAAGCCATTATGCTTTCTGAGACAAAGACTTGATTTACCAACCCTTCATTTAAGTCCCTTGAAGATCATTATTTAAGTAAATTAAGTAATTTTCTTTACTGTTTTGAGAGGTTGCATCATCTAAATGCTTGTCTCTGACGCCAAGAAGGCATTTATCAAAGACATGTTTGTTTTGAGCTTGCTGCTCTTCCCAGCTGCGCCAAACAACCACATAGTAGCATAGCAGCATTAAATATTATAACCAATTCAACAAACAGAATCATTGAGAGCAATCTGCGCTCAGAGCGCCCAGCTGTAATGAGCGGTTGCCACACCACACCAAGGCAGTCGGACTGAATCAACATCATAACTTTGACTCCCATTAAATTCTCACCGGGATAAAAGCGCAGTCCTGGTGCTGCTGGAGGTAGACCAAGAAGAGTCTGAATCTAGGTTTAAGTGTCTGTGTGTTCAGTGTCGACCAAGGCAGCTCCTACACACTGAATTATATCCATCTGCTAATGTCATTCCAGCACGCCGCCTTCCCCTGCCTCTCTCTGCATGGTATGGTTTGTATTGTCACACTCTGCGGCCAATGCAATCACTGAGCTAACTCACAGGCATGCGCTCCAGCCCATAGCAAATGGAGGCCATGTTTTTGTTTGTCTAAACAAACAGTGTCCATTTTTGATGTGAAGCTTGTTTGACTTTCAAATAACAGACACCAAAGAGAGGGATTGGAGATGTTGGGCCTTGAACAAAGACCTATTCATCCATACAAATAATTCATTAAAATGAAAGAAGCGCTCTTAAGTCCGAGCGGTTCTTGAGAGGCATCTGCTGAGCAAACAGATGATGGTGAGTTTGTGACGGACCACACATCCCAGCGAGGCATTTATATCTGTGGAGTCGTGGTGCTGTTTACTGATGTGCAGTCTAACCGGCTGTGACAGGCTTGGTATTACAGGGTCAGTGGAGTGTAGCCTTCGCTCTGAGACCTTCTGCCTACTAGTGGGGTCACATATGACCTCATGCTGCTGGAGACACCGACAGACAGAGAGTGCGCTGCCTCCCATCCATCTAATTCTCCCCATGGGACTCCAACCAGCCACATGAATAAGGCATGAACTACAGACTTCTCTTTTTGTCTGAGGTGATGCTCCCATTCTCTCCCATTGCTCTCCCTGTCTTTCTCTCTCTCTCACTCTCTCTGCTCTTTCCTCATTTAAATTCAGAGTGAGAACCTTTCTCTTCCTTAAAGGAGAATCTGCCTCTGCCTCGGCTCCCTCCCTGGACCGCTTTTCTTCTGAGTGATACTCACTTGCCCTTCTCCTTCGCACGTCTCCTATTTATACGCAACCTTCTCCATCTCCTTTGGGTCCTCTTGTGGTGAAGAGGGTAATTTATTCATCTATTGATTTACTTGTTTGTCTGTTTGCCCCCTGTGTGTGAGGATGATCTCTCTGTGGGAGCCTCGGTGGGCTACAGCGAGCCCGGCTCTGGCCACTGGAGTCAGATCAAGTAGATCAGTTAGTCCCCTCGGCCTAGCTAGGCAGGGATAAACACAGGGACGTGCAGAATTAATTGACAAATGATGAGATTGAATCAATAATTAGAAATAGAAGACGAAGAAGGGATGTGGGGAATTCATGCTTTGTTGGTCAAAGCCTTTTTTGTTCAATTTGTTTACTAAGTACTGTTCAATTGAATTATTAAAGTCCCCATTAAATTAACTCCCATTACTTTTACTCCCTGGAAAACAGAGCATCTTTCATGGTGACCTCATGCTGCACTAGTAGGTGTAAATATACATTTCTAACCAATAAAAATTTTTAGAACAATCCTGCCCCTCCTCACCCCCCCATCAAATAAAATAGCCTTTCTCTCCCCGACTCATATTCCATTGGTTTAGACTTTTGAATGATCCCTCACTGCATTGTGTCCCGCCCCAACATCCTGAAATGGAAATGCATCAAATCCAGGAAGTAAAGATGCCATTTCATGGGGTCTTTAAGTTCTGTGAATTATACCCTCTTACCGGTTGACAACAGGCTCATTCTGTGTTTTACATTTCTATCTGGGTCTTGACCAGCCCCCATGGAACAAGATATAGGTGCTGTGGGCATGGAGGTCAAAGGTCGAAATACAAAGAGCTGAAGAGGGGTGAGAGGGGTTTCAGGGGTGATTGACTATGGCAAAACAAACTAAAATGGTAACCTGACGCCCCTTGAACCTAATTTATGTAAAAATGTGCAGAGAGTCAGTAAAAAGCATTTACCACCTTACAGCTCTGAATGTAGCATGACTGAAAAGAAGAATTATTGTGCAACTATTTTTCTTTTCTTTTTTTTTTATGTCACATCCCGTGAGAAGCCTCAGACACCTGGCATCCCCTATCACCTCCGCTCTATAATCTCCTTTTTACCCTAGGGAAGCACAAACTCTGTGAGTCATTCAGCAAATGAGCATAATGAATGAGGATGGAGAGCATGTGAGATTAGAGTTGGCTTCAGAATGTCTGTGACATCTTTGAAGCCTTCAACACATTTTGTGAAACACAAAACAGATGCATATTTTACCATGCTGGAACCCAGCAGTGATTCCACATCCAATACTGGAAACAACAATCTAATATTTGGTTTGCAATCCCCTACAGTCCCTTCAGTTTCATATATTTGAGAATGTGAGATCATATTAGCCAAGAGAGCGCCAAACCTGATCCATAGAAGAAGGAAAAAAGATCTGAAATGCATCTTTTTTTCCTGCCTCCCGTGTCATATCATGCTTTCCTGCTATGTGATTTTATTTGCCTAAAAGTTTGCTGCCCTCCACTCATTCAGCAGATTAAATAGGGCGTGTAGGAATGAGCAATAAAACACAATTTCTAAAAATTCGTAGGAAAACCAAGAAAAACCATCTTGGCAAGAAGGGAGGATAGAGTGTAGAATCAGCTAGACAGGAGATGATAAATCAGGGTTACTGTAAAACTTGCTGGGTACGCTTCTGGTGTGTGGTGTGTGAACACAAATGTCAGTTGGTCACAACTCTGCTCACCCTGATATACATTCATGCCAAGAAAGAGGATGCTGAGGCAAAGATGTGTGCATCTATTTCGGATGGGGTTTCTTTGCAAAGTGTGACTCAAAAGACACCAAACACAGCCTGTTTTTCTGAGTCTTTTTTTTTAACTTTTATCCTAGACTGGGGAAAAAGCTTGCGTTGGCCGTTACTTGGGGCATAATACAAAATACCAAATAAGGTAACAGTAAACATCGTCCCTCACAAAAGATGCAGTCTCCCTCTGAGCTAATCATTAACAAATACAGTATGTCCTCCTCCCTTTTGGTCAACCACTGATCGGCCTGATTTTTCATCAAAATCCGATCAGTGGTGTCTGACATATTGCCTGTGGCGCAAACGGATGAACAAACGAATGCATCGGACGTTGACTTGGCCGACGAGAACAAATGGGAAACCCCCAAGAACAACGCATCACATTCAAACTACCTGGCACAACTAAAACAGCCCTATAGTCTAGATAACAAAGCCGCTTGAAACAGCTTAGATAATGAACACCTGTGTGTCTTAATCAATAGCATGACCTCAAGCTCACAGCCCATCCCTGACTGTTAAGATTCGTTCTTTCTGACACAAGTATCGACAAATTCTTTGTAACTGAGGTCTGCTGATGATGCTGGTGAAATCCTCAGTCCTTTTACTCTGCCAAGCGAAATGCCAAAAATGCATTCAAAAAAATTAACTTCCTATAGCGACCAGGGAAACTTGGCCGATGCGTTGACGGTCAGCAAGCTTGTTGGCTGAGAACAGTTGACCACAGCTGAACTTTTCACGTCGGCCGCCAACAGCCGATCATGTGTTTGCTTCCTTTCCCCGTTTCCCTGTCGATGTGACTTTGTTTCATGAACAATAGTTCTGACAAGTGCAAAACGAATGAGAAATTTATTACAGCTGTTCAAAGCTCCCCAGTTCTCCACAACTTTAATTTGAAGGCTTGGAGAAGAATGGTCCGTTCTCAGGGTCAACAGTAAGCTCTGAAGTACTTTTATTGAGTTTTTTATGTTTATGTGCGATATGCGATTAATGCTATCTAGTTAGTGCTTGCTAGCTAGCTATGTTAACTCATCAAAATGCCAAAAATATATGATTTGCCACTTTGTAGCTGCATGAGATCACTACATAGACACAATCGGAGCCTCTTTCCCCGCTCACAATCAGAATAGAGCGACCCATCAGCCAAGTTGCTCGCAGTGTGAACGCAGAGTTAGGGTTGACCCCTTTAAAATGGAACGCAGCCTGTGTGTTTCAGTAGGTGCTGCTGGCAGAAAAGCCTCTGGACTGAGCTGCAGACAGCTGACACACAGAGAAGGACTCAGTCTGCATATACCATCGGACTCATCTCCTGTTGTAGCTAGTTTACTGTTGGTCAACCAGAAGACGGACTGCACCAGATGCAACTCTTCATTGTCCTTTCTTCAGCAAAGACTGAACAGTTGCATTGGTACATACTGATGCATTTTCTGCTATATATCACATACATATTAATACAGTTTCTGTTTAAAAAAGTACAGTACATTATAATGGAGTAAAGTATATGTTCGAATTTACTTTTTGGTCATTTGACCCTCTTCCTGAGAGTGAATAGAAGAGTTCAACGAGGAGGTTTGAAAAGAGGACAGGAAAGTTTACTTTGTACATCCTGGTTGTGATTCAGGATAAAGAACTGCTTTGCAGTGGCTCAACACTGGCAGTCTAAACCCAAGTGAGCTTCAGGCAGTCAAAGGAATTAAATTGGTTCTTAAGCTTCCACAGATGGATGTACAATAGTAAGACCCTTTTCTGCTTTACCATAGATATACTCTTGGAGGAGGTGGTGGGGATGGGGCTGGGGGGCACTGTAAATCTCTGAGCTAAATATGTTTCTTAGCTGTGAAGGATAGCCCTGCCAGTAACAGCAACAGCATTGACAGGGATAGGATGAGTAGCTTTTACAGTAAGCCACAATGAAAAGCTCCGAAACGCACTGATGAGCAGTGTTATAAGCTGCACATGTCCAGAATAAAGTTGAGTCTGTTTTCCTGAACTTTTTTTTTTCTTTAGCAGGATCAGGATTTCAAACAGAATGTGGGCATAGCTATGGTTTTCTGGCGAGTTGTGATTGGCTTACCCTCCTGGGTTGATCCCGCGAACATCCCTTCTTTGTGGGGTATTAGAGGATGTTGGGAAAGCGAGGGAGAAGCCTGAAAATCATGCTAAAACCAATCACAAGCCCTCTACTAAAATTTGAAGAAAAAAACAACCATTATTCAGGTTTCACTAAGAACTAAGAGGCAGGTGGAAGAAGGTGGTTGGATGGATTGAGACGCTGTCAGCAACTCCATGAATAGTTTAACCCACAAGTCAGGGAAGCTGCTTTTCAACAACCAAACCAAAAGCAAAGTTGCCCAACTGTGGCTAACTATGATCAACCAATTGTAACCAATTCTTTTCTACTGTATTCTATCATAAAGCATAACCAAATGACTCTATGACTCAAGCTTTCTTTCAATCTGAAGTACAAAATGTGCCTTGCCTAAATTTAGTAATGCTAAAAAAGAGAAAAGCTCACCATTAGTTCAGTAAGAAATCAACACAGGTGAAGTTTGATCAGCTGTGCAGCCTGGACTGAACTCGAATGACACGGTGATTGTGCAATCACAGTGGCTACAAACTCAGAGAGCTGCTATGGTTTCCTATGCTCTTCTAAGTCCTCTAATAAACCAAGCTCACGGGTTTTCATAAACGGACTAAACACACTGGCATTTGGTCCAGCAGAACAGAGAGAGAAAGAGCGAAATACACCATGACCATATAAGGGCATTGTGGCTCCTGGCCTGCAAACACAAATGCAGCAGAGGTCTGTGAGTATGCGTGTGTGTGTGTGTGTGTGTGTGTGTGTGTGTGTGTGTGTGTGTGTGTATGTGCGTGTGGGGTGTGTATGCACACGCACACATGCAAGTAGAATATGTGTGCATATCCATGTGTTTCCATGGTTTTAGGTGTTTGCAAAGTAAGATACTTATATATACCTGAGAACGTGATGGAGCTGGCTGCTGTGCACTACTTAAATGTGCTAAAACAGAGCAATGGCTTTCACTATGTACAAGAAAATGTCAACTTTAATTCTACTTTTCCTGTCTTTCCATGTGCAATATCCTGTCACTTTCCCTAATGCCAAACAAAACACAGAGGCGAAGCCTCAATCTCTGCCTGGGTGCCCAGGAAGGAAACAATGAAAATTGGTGGTATAATATAATTTCTCCATTTTACAGTGTCCCATGTGGTGCTCTCAATCTAAACATGTGAGAATCATGCTGTAGTCTGAGGGGAATGCTCCAACAATGCAAGAATTTCTCACCCAGTAGAAGCCTGTCTGGATCCTCTATCTAGACTCTGCATCTTAAAGGAGTTCAGAGACAAAACAAGGAATGGGTTTGGAAGGAAGACAAGAATGAGAGGAGGGAAAATGGAGGAAAATCGAGAAAGTGTAAAATGTGCGGTCGGGAGAGAAAGCAGGTGGGCTGAGCAATGGTGGATTGCTCCATTAAGGAAGTCATGTCTGGCCTGTAAAAATCACTTCAGGATAACGGCAGCCTACCGTGCCAAACCTGACTCACTTACACATCACCCTGAGGGTACTCTAGTGTGTGTGTGTGAGTGTGTGTGTGTATGTTATTTGTGCGTGCGTGTGAGTGTAAATGTCAGTTGGTCACAAATCTGCTCACCGTGAAATACATCCAGGGGAGAGAGAGAGAGAGAGAGAGCAAGAAACAGTGAGACAGATACAAAGGTCACAATTTTAAAAGTGGAGGATCTGTGGAATGCAGGGCCAAATTTTTAGACCCATTACTTGCCTCCTGTCTCATATATCAGGGAGTATACACTCCCTGATATATGAAGGAGTATACACTGCATCCTGTTCTATTTTAATAGACTCTACAGGTAAGTTCATTTTGATGAGTATTGTTATCTACGGGGGAGGGGATTAGGATGTGGCGATTTGGGTGGCTGTGCCTTTATACTGTGGCCTCCTGCATAGATAGCCACTTTCACATTTTGACCCAAATCCCTATAAGCTCTCTATAAAGTAACCCCTGTTGAGGAATTTGCTTCCAGATGAGGTCGTATGTCTTCCACTCTGTCTCTTTGCAATGTATGTGAGGTCCTGCTGCCCCTCTGCCATGTACTAAGAAACTCAGTAGGTCTTTAAATGCCTCTGCACCAGCACCACCAAGATCAAGTCCTGTGTATTTGTTGTATTTGGCCAGTAAAGTGATTCTGATTTTGTTCCTTTTACCCTAAGGTCCCTCATGTGGAACCATCATTACAAACACATGTTTCATGGCCAAGCTTTGTTCAAACCCACAGAACTTTATTTCTAAATTCTAGTCAAGATCCTAAGGTTTCCAAAAATACCAAACATGTCATGCTTAATTACAGGGTCATGTGTATAAAATGGTGCACAAACATCCAGATGTTTTTTTTTTATCCATTTATTGTAATGGTTCAGCCATAAAAAAAAATGGCATTTTGGGTTTGAATATTTCACTCAATATAAGCGTGCTATAGCTTCAATGAAGCGTTGGAACAAGCCGATATGTCACATTGTTGTACAGTTTGAAAAAAAATGTTTTTTTTCTCACTGAAGCTACTTAAGTGGACATTTAAGGAGAAACTCAGGGTACAAGGGGTTAAGTTCATTGTTGATTTTCACAACTGGGAGATTTCAGAGCTGTAAATACAGCATCCTCTCTGCATCTGGAGATGGACGTCAACAATGCCTCTCTGTTTGCAGTCACTTCCACAGCAGCTAGAAGGCAGAGGTCAGCAACTGGCTTTTACTTCAGGTATTTATCATCTCCAAGATGTTCCGGATGAAAGCAGGTCGGAGGAACAGCAGAGGAGGAAAGGCAGTTGGGGGGGGGGGAGAGAGGAAGAAGGAGGAAAGTGAGGAAGAACGAATGGAGGGGTTGTTTGTTTTTTTTTGCAGGGAGAGATGGTCTTGTCATTTTAAAGGGTTTCGAGGGAGTGTTTGCTCACCCTCTTAATGGCTTAGAAAGGGTGGAACCATCTATCTTTCTTTCCGCGCATTTCAGGGGGGGAAGCCCAGGAGGGATGGACCGGCCCTGCTTGTGACTGTTTGCGCAACTTCACAGATTTGCCCCAAAAGACACATGGAAAAATACCATTATGAAAGTAAATATCACACTGGAACTTCCATTACTCTGACATAAAGTAGGGAGGTAGTCCATATTATTAATATCCCATGAAATCAGTCTCCAGAATTATTAATGCACTCATCAGAAGTTCACTGGTGGGGTTTTGTGTTTTGATAAAACTCAACAGTTTAGCAAAACACAAAACCTATTCCGTACTCAGGATGGTCAATCTCTGGAAATATTATATTATTATTATATTATATATTATACATTTTCCATTCTGTGTACAGAAACCCTTTTCATTGCACTGTAGACAATGTATGTCACACATTAGCAGATTTTGAGTGTATTTACTGCATTGTACCATACAGCTAGTTTGTGTGTGTGTGTGCGTGTGTGTGTGTATGCACGTGTGTGTGTGCCATACCTTCACGCATTTACACCCATTCCTTTTGATCTTGTGTGTATGTGTGTGTGGATGAATACAGTACATATTTATAAATTCACAGCTAGAAATACAGGTACGTCTCTAGAGCAAGACAAATATTATCCAAACTATGTGCTGTGTGTGTGTGTGTGAGAGAGAGAGCTTTATATAGAGACAGAGACAGATAAAGAGACAGAAGGAGATAGAAATAGAAAAAGAGATGACTCATAACTCATAACTTTGCATGACACACACACACACACACACACACGCCTACAAATCACCCTCTACATCATATATGCGAGCCGCCACTGAGCGTGACCAGTGACAGTAGCCTGCCAGTGGAGCCTGGCACTCAGGCTGACGGCCCGCTCTGAAACATGAGGACCCGGGAATCTCTGGGGGGCTGGACAGGATCTTTCTGCACCTCCTTGTCCCGCACATCTGGCCCACTGGAGCGCTGTTATGGCTGGAGGTGAAGAGGGGTGAGGGAGGTGAGAGGGGTAATAATGGTGCATTGTGGGGGCAAGAGAGGAGGTCTGACACTGTAAAAAGTCTAACAAGTCATTTAGTCTATTATTGAGTCCTAAAATTTTAATTTTCTTAAAATAAGTGAAAAGAATCTGCCAATGGGGCTTGATAATTTCACTCGTTTCCAATGCAAATCAACTTGTTTCAAGAATTTTGTAGAATCAAGTGTCATTTTCTTGATAGCAGTGCAGTGATTTTGCCTTATTCGGACTTGTTTCCTGATACTAGCACTCATTTCTAGAGAATTCCTGAAACAAGTGAAACTGCATTGGAAACAAGTGGAGTTTATCTCACCTCATTGGCAGAATTTTTCTCTTGGTTTAAGAAAAATAAGATTTTGAAGGCTGAATATGAGACTAAATGACTTGTTAAGATGGACTTTTTTTGCAGTGTCCTGAAACCTAGAGTCTCAAAGCTGTTCTGTGGCTTGTGTTTCTCTTTCTCTTTCCTAAAACATCTTAATAAATCTGTGAAGATTAAGTAGTATGGAATATATGGTTCATCTGAAGACAAGTGGGATTCCCGGTCGTCATTTACACAGCTATTCAATGTTGAGATCAAGTTCTATGCAGTTGTACTCTGGCTTGCTAACAGTTGTAGCAGCTATAATCTCATTGGGCCCGCCTGGGGTCTGCTTGACATAAGTTTGGATATTACCAGTGAAGACAAGTGCTCCACTAAGACTGTCAATATTATGCCGTTGCCCAGTAAACAGACACATTCTTGGCATTTTGGGCTCATTACTTAATGCAGCTTTGGATTTGACATGAAATGTGGTTATAGTGTACAGCTGAATATATTTTTTGGTTGCTTTCAAGCTTTAAACTATAAATGTTAACTTTAAGCTACGTTCCCACTCTTTGTCTTACCCAAAGAGTTTCACACAGTTTTAATTATTCATATTGGTGATGTAGTTTCAGATTTCGCCGCTACTGTTCTAGGTAATACAATCTGTACGTCTTCCAAGAGGTGTTGGGATGCCTCCAAATATTCTGAAATAATCACCCGCAACTCAAAATCCCTTACTCCTCAAGTACTAAAGTCCCTCTCCTTGCTGTTGTTTATCTGTCCCGTTTCTGCCTTTCTTCATCCTTGGTTTTTTTTCTCGTACTCCTCTTTTTCCCACAGTCTTCGCCCCAAGTCCTGAAGTTCCAGCTGAATCTTGACCAGCGTAATGGAAAGCTCCAAACCAAACCAGACTGGACCGAACACACAGTGCAGTCAGCCTAATGGGGCTGTCTAACGACTGAATAATGTAAATGTCTGCCATCATCGATGAGCAAAGACCAGAGACATCAAGAAGACCTGTGTGTGTGTGTGTGTGTGTGTGTGTGTGTGTGTAAAAGGATTCTGTTCTGTTATTGCAGAGCTGGCTGTTACTGTGTTCACAAATGGCGGATGGTGTATAATTCATCATGGAGGACAGCTATAAAGGAAGAAGTTGCAAAAAAACATCGTGTACTGAGGGACGAGCTGTGTGGCCCCGCTAGCCCACCCCAACCTGTTTCCCCAACACACACACACACACACACACACACACCCACACACACCCACATGCACTTTTCTGATCCCTCCACCACCAAAAAAGCAATTCAGTTCAATCATTTCCAGGAACTGTAAATGTAGTTTCACCACTTTATGTCAGAGAAACAAAACTGATACTAAAAGTTTATAGTAGTTTCATAACCGGGCACCCAGTAAAAATACATTTTATTCTGAGGACAGAGTGTGTGCGGGACGTGCGTGTGAAAAAGGTGTTTCCTCTTTCATTGTTAGTGGTTGACTGGATATGAAGGCTTCATAAACCCAGTGCACATCTAGTGTTTCTGTGGTTAGGCATTATGATGTTTGATTACAGTCCATTCCCCTCTCCCACAGCCCCACCAGGTGGCCGCTCGGCTCCGCTCAGCGAACCGGCCCGCTGCGGTCCTGCAGTGTTTAACCCTCCTGAAGGGCTGAGGTTAGGTAGGGGCTTCTGCGCTCGCTGCCAAAATTATAATGTTTCTAAAAACCTCGGGTGCCCCAGAGATCAAAGAGGTGCCTCTAAGCTCCTTAATTTGAAAAAGGATTTCTCAAAATATACCTTGTGTCATTTTAAGGAACCTTAGAATTCAAGTTTTAAATTATACTGATGTTTTTTTTTTTATCTATGGACATTTTGTACATACGTTAAAATTCATGAATGTGCATGTTCATGTATGTAAACATGTACAAAAATATACATGTATGTACATTACAATTTCAGAAACCAATGTTGGCATGTGTGCTTTGTTCATGTTAAGATTAATATTGGGGGTTCATTTCCCATAATCACAAGTAACTGGGTATATTATTTTGAAATGCCTACAGTATTTGTATGGAGGGTTTATGTTACAGTAATTTTGCTAGACAACAGGCTTTACTGCCATGAGGAGTAGCAGTACTTGCTTTGGCACTAAAAGTCTAAAAAGTATGTGTTTGCATAATGATATCCTTTATTTTTCATTAGTATCATTAGTAGAAATAATTCTAACATGAGCGCTTAAAAGTAATCCCATGGGGGTTTCTTGGAAGAGCCTTTTTGAAGGAAAATTCTTCTCAGAGCCTCAGAAGGTTATTTTGAAGACATCTTAAAAGTTTCTCAATATTTTACTTTTTTTTTTTTTTTAAATAAAGTTTAGGCAAAGAGAATCTTGACTCTCATGAACCACTGAGTAGCTGCAGCTGGCACGTATGTGCGGGAGACAGTTCTTATTTATTTTTATTTCACATGCATACTTTTTTCTTCCTTTCATGATTAGGCCTATAGATCGCTAGTTTCTTGGCGGGATTAGTGTGTTTGCTTTGATGTGGGTTGTGCGCTGCTGAGTGTGTGTGTGTATGTGTGTGGGCAGGTCTCTCGTCCGCCTGTGTGTGTGGCAGGCTTGAGGTGAGGGGGTACGTGCGAGCCCCATTTTACTCTGGCAATGTTTAGATCTAGTGCATGACCCAGAGTGCACCATAAACCAGCAGCTTCAGGAACAAATACAGCTGTAAAACACCAATCTTGGCAACTAAGGGAAACACGTCCGATCACAGCTTGCTCATTTGGCCACATCTGTGTGTGTGTGTGTGTGTGTGTGTGTGTGTGTGTCTCATTATGCGAGAGGACATTGTTCATTTGTATGGCTTTTAACAGGCCACGGTGTGTCCTGCCAAGTACAGGTAGCTGATTTGAAAAACAAAATAAACTCAGGAAGCATTAATAATATCTCTGGCATAGACAACAGTACTGAAGGCTTCCAACACCGCTAAAGCCGCCGTATGAGTTACCAGTTCCTCCCTGAGCTCAGTGGGAGAAAAACACACTACAGCATTACAGCTTTGTGTTTTTCTCTATATTATATATCAGCTCTATTCATTCATAAAACTATATGCAGCCCATATTCTAAAGCTGCAGCAAATAAGTCGATAAACATTTATAATGGTTAGTAAGCCGTATGTTGTCACCAAGATGAAAGAAAGATAAAAGCTACAATGCAGCGACAGCAATTGACTTTGTTCACATGGCAGCCATATTTGATTTACATCATACTTGGGGTGGGAAACCGTACGTGGAAGACAGCCAAGCAGATGGAAACAGAGGCAAACTCAACGGGTCTTTAGACAAAAACAAAATGTAAAATATACACCGAAATTATCTGTGGATATCATTGAGAGATGAGCAGAGCTGGAGGCCAAATTACCCAAAAGGTTTGAATAAAAAGGAAACATCCGTGATGTTGAAGTCTTATTATCTTTAGTACTGCAGTATTTAGTATTCTAAAGTGTTAGCCCAACTTTGAACTGAATATAAATAGGGAAATGTTCAAGGTAATGCTGCTGAAAATGTTGGCTGTCACCTCCATGTTAACATTTTCTTTGAAAGAGCTATTATTTTTCAGAATGAAAACGCAGTCACACACTCCAATAACAGCAGTGTGGCACGCTGCAAGGAAAAAGAATAACACTTTAAAGGGTAATTTCCAATGGCCTGTAATATTTACCTGCTGTAACTCTACTGAAAGGCTCACTCACATCACACACAGGCCAAAGCAGGCATATATGTTGTTGTTGCTACTGTTGCATTACAGAAGAGGACGACTTGTTGGACATTTTTATTGTTAAAGATTGGGATGCCCTTCATAGAGTCAGAGTCAATCAAAATAACTGAACCCTGAAAATTACATATAGATATGCACATGACAAGTGTGTGTTTGTGAGTGTATGTGCGTGCTTCTGAGGAATTTGTGTACATTAATAGAGTAGCTCATAATAAAAAACGGACTATATACACAGCGTCAGTGTTTAACAACCATTGTGAGCTCAGACACTCATTGTTTGAGAAGAGGGTGGAGCGTCTCTCCACTATGTAAACACATCAGTCTATTAACAGTGGGACTGATTATCTCCGCTGGTGTACAAAGGCGACCGAGGCTGGCGGTCTCTTCTTCTAATGGAGAAACTACATCAATGTCGTTCACTCAGGTCTCGGTGGTGATAAGTGTCCTAAGAGTCCATAAGTGTCCTGTATGGATGTTGTTTAAAGTAAGCTAAGACGTCCACTTTGTTTCACTCAGTAAATGAATTCATGTGAGCTCTGCATGCTGTTAGTCATCCAGTACAGATCATGGCTGCCTTATGAAAAGCTGCTGCAGTCGTCATCACTGCAGCCACATCATTTTTCCTCCTCCAGGATTAGGATGATGTCCAAATTGATGTTAAAAATCCTTCCTCAGCTGTTTAACTGAATTTTGCCTTGCTTATTTGATGATGACAGCTTAATACATGTAGTTAGTCTGCAGTGGCTTACGTGAAGCCTGCTCTTTAGTGTATGTACATGGGCATGAGTCCCAAAATATGGGCCTCATTTAGGGGTATTTAAATTTGGGGTTTGGTGCCATCATGAGGGCATATCAGGCATAGAATGTACCAATCAGCTTACACAGGTTGCCTTTACAGTATCTAGTGATGAAGACAAGCCGTAGAGCAAGTGTGTGCTGCGCCGTACTATAAACTTCAAAAACTCTCACTTGTAAGATAGTAAACATGTGAAAATGCTTTGATTTGTTTAATATGTCTTGTTTTGATCAGGGCTAGGCAGGGATATTGCTGAATAAGCAGTGTTTGGCGCATGTGTGTGCATGTGAATTTGCCTACATTTGCGTGAGTGTGTGTGTGAGTCAGTAGGTGAGTCTGCACACTAATCGTTAAGAAGGGAATAACATCCCTTATTCCGATAACCAGCCTTTCTACTGCCAAGCTCACAAATCCTGCGGTTTCTGACTAATTCAAGGGTCAAAGCCTTCTCAGTCACTTTCTACAACCATGGCACTTAACAGAAAAAATACATCCTCCATGCCTCATACTGTTAACTCTGCACTTTCCACACCAGCCGTGAATGATCACACACAGTTGTTCTTTGAGTGTGTGTGTGTGTGTGTGTTCGTGTGTGCATGTGGTTCCTATCAATATATTCATGCAAATCCTGAATGTTTTGGCAAATGTGTTACTATGTATACTGTTCTTCAAAACATGTATACACTCTCCGCTGGGCAATTTCCTGTGATTTTACACCATGTGGTGACAATGTAAATTTGTTTGGTTTGTTTATTCTACCTAGATCTGATACAGGAATATATATATAATCCCTCCAGTTGAACATAAAAGCTTCTAGCACATAAGATTGAGCACAGAAACTGAAGAGTAGCTGCAATTAACTATGTTCCTTGATTTGAAGTTAAGGCTGTGAAGAGAGTCTTTTTAAGCCGAAAGCTCAGTAGAAGCAAGTCGCCTTTACAGCATGTAGTAATTGGTGTGATTTGATAGTGTAAGAAGAGGAAGACGCAGCTGCTTCCATGGCACGGCTCCTTGTTTGTTCCCCACCATCCTGTCAACAGAGATTAGTGACTGTAGAGTTAGGAAAAAAACATGTTTTTCAGAATTTTTACAGAATTTGCAGCCTATATTGTGTTATAGGTATCTTAAAATCTGGTGAATTGATTGCTTATTTGATCGGGTGTCCCTCAGAACAGAGCACAAGTGCCTCTCCTTTTGCTAAGGAATCGAATATCATTATTATACATATTGTTGTATTTAAAATGACAGATTCTTGCTTCTCTCCCAAATACTTTCTACTCTGTTCCCCGTGAAAAGCACATGGAACTAATGAACTCATAGCTTGAAGAAGTGTAGATAAATCAAGATTCACTACACTGATTGATCATAATTTGAAGAAAGTGATGGGTGAAGGCCTATTTAGAGTTGGACGGTTCTATAGAGACCGTTCTATAGCACTGCATACACACACACACACACACACACACATCTGCAGTAGCAGCAGCTGTAGCTAATTATGTTGTATGTGATTATGTTGTTCACATGTCTGCAAGTCGTAAAACGGTTTTGTTTTTAAGTTATTATTTAGGATGCATAGAAATCCGCAAGAAACGGCGCAAAACACCATGTTATGTTCATTGGCACATTCAGGTAGACAAACTGGCACAGAGACGCACGCCGGCAGCTGCAAAACTCATACCGCACTCAAGCACCGCTCCATCAGGAAAATGTTCTCATGTCACATCCATCCAAAAAATACCATGAGAGTTTCTCTTGGACCTATACTTCACCCATCCCACCTTCCATCCGCTCATTAATAAAAATGTTCCCTCTTTTCCTTCTTTCCCTCCCTCTCACTCTTCCACGCTGTTTGTCAGACTCTGTTTGGCTGCAGAGGGCAGTGGAGTTTGATGGAGGAGACGGCTGCATCACCGAGGCGCTTCAGCTGTTCCAAACTCCTCAGCCTGTCAGCGTTCACAGGCTCTCCTCTGGCACTGTGAGGATGTTCATGTTGTGGTTCAGTCAGATGGCTGTGCATTTGCTGTTTTCTTGAGTGGTATGACTACTGTATGTACACTACCAGTCAAAAGTTTGGACACACCACATTTTTCTTTATTTTTACTATTTCCCACATTTTCGAATAATAGTAAAGACATCAAAACTATGAAATAACACAAATGGAATCATGCAGTGACCAAAAAAGTGTTAAAAAAGATCAAAACTATCTTATATTTTAGATTCTTTAATGTAGACACCCTTTGCCTTGATGGAAAGGCTGGATCAGACAGTGGTGTTGTGCAGGTGCATATTAGCGATTGTAGTCACTTCTGTCCTGCATGGAGTGTGTGTGTGTGTGTGTGTGTGTGTGTATGGGACCCGTACTGTGGCTGGGACCAAGTCAAAGGTCAGCGTGCCCCTGGGTTTATGTATGTAGAAGCCCTCATCATTATTTCACTGAAACATGATAACTTCACTGTAATTCATTGTGTGACGTGGCCTTATAATTGAAATTAATTTTCATCTTGCAGGATTCAAAGTCTGTCATGAGATGACAGCATGTGTTCGACCTCAGAGAGTTAACAGTTCACATGCATAAATATGATCTGTCACCAACTTAAAGGGAAACCAAACACAAAGGCTACTTCACAGGTTGTACTGACATCTACTGGTTAAAAGCATGCTATTGCAGTCTGCTATTGGCGGGTCTTGGTCACATGCGTGCTATTTTAACCAGTAGATGTCTGTCCAACCTGACAAGTAGTCTCTGTGCTTGGTTTCCCTTTAAGTTGGTCACAGATCATATTTATGCATGTTAACTTTTAACTTACTCTCTGAGGTCGAGCACATGCTGACATCTCATAAAGACCGTGAATCCTGCAAGATGAAAATTAATGTTTTCCCTGTGTATGTGTGTTTTTCCTGTAATCCAAATAAATTTGACAGGGGCCTCTCTTTCTTTTTCCCGAAAGTTATTTTATGATAATAGCTGCACTCTTTGCATTATGACTATTTACCCACAGCCACCACACTGATGACTGTCCTGTTGTATCAACCTATTGTATGCTAATGATTGGTTGATGGCTTGAGGTGAGATGGGGTGCGTACCTGTTTGTCCCCTACAATGCCTTCTATTCTTTGTTTTACACAACTGATAGACCTCCTGTGAGGAGGCAGTGTGAACTTTCACTGTTACAACATGTAGAAATGATCATTGAAATATTAACACATTATTAACAAGCCAAAACTGACAGATTCTAAATTAAAAGTTCCCTGCTGGACATTGCAGTGGTTGCAGCATACATTGAAATGTATGCTTGTCAGAAGAACACTGTGGTGTTCTTCACACAGCTTCTCTTTCCATCCCCTCATGAACTGTTGCCCATTCTCACCTATAGTTTTTCTGAGTTTACTTTCGGTATAATAGTAAGACCCAGATCCAGTGTGGTAAGAGTGAGCCAAGGTACAGTGTAAATGGTACCACATTACCATGTCGGGAAGTCATTTGTAGCACTTAACTTCCTCAAAGGTGATATTACTAATCAATTTTCCCATAAGACATACTGTCACAAATTACATTTTACCAAATTTCTCATTAGCTGAACATTATTCAGTGTCTTTTCAGGGTCTTGAGGAACAATCAGCGATTGTATTTCAGCAAAATTATTCATACCACAAATAACAAAACTGATTTCCTATCTAAAATATTTCTTGTCTAAAATATTTAATGACCCCAGATAAGGGTAGGTAATACTGGCCAAAGTTGTAGCCTACCTGAATTTACAGTTAGAGCCACATGGGGCGCTGTTTCTCAGATTCAAAGACATGGTCATGTGCCTTGGAATTCATCAAAGAGGGGGAAATTAAAAAGCAGAATATTTTGGGCGGTCCGCCCCGCCCGCAGGCAGTCAGCAGCAGCTCGGCGACAGCTGCACATCTGTACCACACAGTCACCTGCAGGGCGCCACGCTTTGACAGGTGAGCTGGAGCTGAGAGGAGGAAAAACAAAGAGCTTTCACTCAGTTCATATTTCCGGGTACCACAAACGTCATCCTGAAGTGTGACGGGGAAAACAATGCTTACCAGTGTCTGCTTCTAATGAATTGGCGTGAATAGAAAGATGACCTTCTTTTGCAGATATCTATAATTAAAAACGTCTAAGGTTCATTTAGACTGTATTACGCCTAAACTGAAAGTAGCCTATTGTTACCATTCAGAGTTACTTTCTGACGGGTAGGCCTAGTTCTTGAGAAAAACTACTTTGCTTCAGGTCTGTATCAGATTGGTCGCTATATGGTGAAATACTATGCTATGTTTGCTATGCTTAAGCCATCTCTGTATGAGGCAAAATTACAGGAGGAGAATGCTTGCATTGAAGGTTAACACCCACCTTTGCAGACCAAAAGCAGGGCATGTTTTTCTTCTTGATGGCTTCTGAGTTTCTGTAATAACGGATTCTAGTAATGGAAGGAAGTGGAGCCCGATGGATCTCCACTTCCTTCCCCTTGTTGCCTTATTTATGATAAAGTGAGCGAGAGAGAGAGAAATGGAGTACACCAAATTCCATCATTAAAGCCATTACATGGTTATTGTTGTCAGTGGTTGAAAGATAAAAGAGAAAGTGATAGCTGCACTTTCAAAAAAGGGGTTACACATGCCTAACCAAGATCCCTCAATAAATATCTATGTGCAGTATCCAACTGAGTACCATATTAATTTTATGTAACTGAGCTCAAAAGTGGAGAGTCTTCCTATTCACATGATGAAAATAATTCACAGTGTGATACTGTCTTCCTTGCGGTTGACCAAGGTTTGGGCGGTCGTAGTCACCCCTCTCAGAACAAACGAAAGATTGGATAGCGAGTGATTCATCTTCTTACACATAGACGTTCTTTGTCCGCAAAATGCCACAATGTCGTCAGTTCCGTAAAGCGTTCCTCGCTTAAAAAACAGAAGATAGAGGATTATTTACGAGGGGTCCGGAGATAAACACAGCCAGCAGCAGACTTTATCCGGTTATGCCATTAAAATATTATTGAACAAGACTATTGCATTATTACTCACTGGTTGATTTTGTTGGACTGACCAAAGACACACCAGTCCGCTCCAAGCCGCGCATGAACTGGGATGCACTGACGTTAGCCTGTTATTAGCCTGCTAGCTTGCCGAGTAGCTCTGTTTTTACGACGGGACCAAGCACACCGGTAAGAGAAACCATTTGTAAACCACTGTAATGTCTCCTGTCTGCGTTTGCGATTTTACTGTACATTTTCACAATGCGCGGCTCAGCTTTGCACTGTGAAAGAACTGGTTGTTTACCAATTTTAACCAAGTGGCTTCCAGTCAGTTGCATGTGTGAAGGCAGGCAGGCCTTTTTGCAGGCAGTCTAGCTATAATCCACATTCATTTTCAGCCCGAGAAAACGACTCAAATCCATCGCACATTTGCATCAAGTAGGGATAACAGCCTGTTAAATGTAGAAGCCAGAGAAAACCCCACTGTGTTGGACAGATTGGACCCACGGGAGGCCCGCTAGCTAACAGTAACTGCTGGAGACTGAATACACCTGCGCTGCACCTGTTAGGCTCCTAACAGGATGGCATGGGAAGTTGTGATGAGAAAATACTTGGCCTGTTTCTCATGTGTTAGATTATTGTTTCTTTTTTTTCTTTTTTTTTTTTAATGTCAAATGTGTACACCAGGAGTCGATCTGAGCACTCTTGCGCCAGATGGTATGCAGAAGGGTGTTTGTTCCTGTTAATCTACTACATTTTTTTTTTTTTTTATCGATGGTGTTAATGACAAAGCACTGTGCAAAGAGCATAAGCTAAACATTTGCCAGTCTCAGACAGCAAAAGTAACACATTCCTCACTGTATCTCATGTAAATTACTTCAATTACGAAGAACTCCTGTAATAAATCGTACAATGATAGTAGGCCTATACAAATAAATCACTATAGGAATATCATAGGAACATTATAGAGATGCCAAAGTAGATATACAATAAAGTCGCTATAAACTCACTATTAAGTACAGCAGATACAGTTTATTAAAGTGATTATTATGTATGGATCATCATTCAGCCTAGCCTTAATTGTATAATGACCCAACAACTATTTGATGTGCAGTTACTGCAATCTTACTATTTTTTTCCCCACACCTGCTATGTGAGGATTATTGTTTTTTTCCTTAATATTTGTGATATATTTGTGATAGTCTAATTTATGACTATAGCAGACTGTAATGAGGTCAAAAGTTCCAGACACAATATAAAAAAGCATAAATTTTCTCTGTTAAAGTACTATTAGGCCTGGCTAAATGAATATTCAGGTCATTGTGGAAGCTGCCCATTCTCAGCTTTAAACTTATTGAAATAATGCAGTGTTGTCAAGGATTCAGTCACTTTAAACAACCAATATTTAAGTTAATCTATGAGCTCAGGTGCAAGTGGCCTACTGTTAATTCACCCTGGCTCCAGCCTGGCCCAAGGGTGCCCAAAAATGCCCCTGTGAGCTTATTCAGTGGAATTTCCAATGGTGAAATGTTTGTTAGCCAGAGAAAACATAGATCATTCCAGTCTATAGAGTCATTTAGACACGGATGACGATTAGGGCCTGACCCAGTAGATATTGTTATGTAAAGCAGCAAACCTGGGCTCTTATATGCATCACCATTGTATGGTATTGTTTTGAGGGTTAAATCACTTTGGGCCGACATAAACGGTTGATATCAAGATACGCTCAAGTGATTACATTAATTGCCTTCAGCCTGGCGTTAGAGCGTTTTCAATCCCAAAACTGTGTTAGAAATAGGTCCAGTGAGCTGTTTCAGAGGAGTGTTTCAAGGGTTAGCCTAAGTATTGTCGGGCAAGCGAAACTACTTATAACGCCTAGAGTCAACGGAGATGTGTCATTCCTGAGGAAATAGACTTGGGCCTGCTCTAGTGTACATTTAAGATGGAAAAACCCCTTAGGCTATGTAAGAGCCAATGTAAACGAGCAGCACATGAGCCTCCCTTCAAACATCAGCTGTAAAATTGGTGCCCTAAGTGATCTAACCCTTGAAAAATGCCATAAGCTTGCAGTCCATAGCACAACACTTCGCCATTTCTTCAATGAGTTACATGCTGTAAATCATACCAAGTTTCCTGCTTTTCACCATGACATGAATGAATGAATGAATGAAATAATTCAGAAGCAGGTGTAAGATTACATAATTGCATATCAAATGGGTTTAGGGACATAATGTAATAACACTTAGTTATTATCTATTATCAGAAATGTATCCATAGCTTAAAGACAGAATAATAGGGATGTAACAAGAGATTGCGACATTGAATTTTGTGCTAAAAATCAGTAATAATTATTCACTGAACTAGTCTACAAGAATGAAGCTGGCACACTAAGCTCCATTAAGTCGCAATCGCATCAATGCAAACTGGTTTGCCCCTCAATCATGTTCATACAGCCATACTTCAGTCCATGAACAGGCTAATATGGAACATGGATCTCTGTCCCAACATGATGCAAGGCATGATGCTGCTGCCCTACAACTGTGAAAGCTGAGTGAGCCCAGTCGGCGAAGGGAGGATTTGTCTTCTCTTGGCGTTGCCTTCCTAAACTATAAATTGACTCATAATTTAGGAGGTTATATAGAGCCAAGAGGTTGATTTTTGCTTTAGGCTAGAATTTCCCTTCAGCAGTGGAGTGAATAGAGACCAGAGGCTCTTTACACAACTCGTCAATGTCAGCGCAACCTTTTTTCTTTTTAAATAAAAGGAGCGCTTAGAGCCTAAAAATCTACAGCAGATCAGGAAACTAACTTTCTTTAATAGTCAGTGTAGACAGTAGATTCCAAAATTCAACTGCCGCTTGCATTATTTAACCAGCAAAATAGCTTTTTAGAGTCGAGACTGGTTGTTTTCCTGCCATTGTATCTGGAAGAATAGATATACTTACAGCCCCAACCAAAATGTGCCAGTGTTTGGCTGGTGGCTGGTGTTAAGCCTGTTCTACAGACCTAAAGCTCTTATGGAGATCTATTAACTGCAAACTGTATGAGTCTCAAGAAGGAATAGAGAGTCCCACAGAACACCCAAGAGTACATATTGAAGCAACTGTTATGGGTTTGTCTCCCTTTGTGTAAACCTACATGCTGGAGTTTATCCAGGTGTGACGTTTACCTATTTAACCCACACCCTGCTCCACAATGTAAAAACCTCTGATAAGCCTCTATCTCTCATCTGTTGGCCCTCCAATTAGCCTCGCTGTTGCTCTGTCATCTGTGGCCCTGACAAACACACAAACCCCTCATTAACGATTCGTAGGAGTGAATTCATTATTCCTATCGGAGCTAAAAATAGGAGCTTTATTACTGCTTGTACAGCGATTTTTTGCAAATGTGATGATGCATCTGTACTGGTACAAGAGTGTGTGTAGTAGGCCAGGTTTGTGCGAGCTAGTAGAATGACTAGACAGTGTTATAACGGTAACATTTTGCTGACACCCCTCCAGTCGGGGACGATAGGGAGTGGGCCCTGCTGACATACTGTACTGTAATTGAGCTGTGAAATGGAGTGGCCACTTGAACAAGACGGCTCATTGTAGTGGCGGCTCCTGTGTGTGCGGGGCTTTCATAGGTGTTGTGCTTATGCTGAGTGCTAGCCTTGCTCTTTGAAAACCCACCTATTCTCTTGTGTGTGGCAATTATACTCCCATCTGCCTAATGATCTGGCTGTTTTGATTATGCTCTTTTGGTCTTCCCTCTTCATAACTGCATTTAGGCCCCTCTGTTTTTTCCCTCTCTCTGCGTGCGTCTGCCTTTTTCGCTCTTTCTCTATATTTATTTGTGCTATCTGTTGCATCCACCTTCTCCATCTCACCCTCTCTCTCTTTCTTTCTCTTTCTATCTGTCTGTTTCTTCCAGACATAGTGCATTATGACAGACAGCATCATGAGTAAAGCCGCCACTATGGAGATTCCTATCAACAGTAATGGAGACACAGGGACTCTACCGGAGGACGACAGCCTGGAACAGGTGGGTCTGAGCTAACGGATGGGTTTTCAGTTTTATTGTGTTTCACACTCGGAGACCACCCTGTATATCCTTCACTTACCTTCTTAAAAGCCATTAGACATGGAAAGAAATGTGCAAACGGTTTGTATTTTTATACACCTGGGATCCAAAGGTGACAGAAGATGTTCTGCACACAAACTGCAGCAAATTGAAAAAAATACCAAGAATGCATAGCCTAGCTGTTTATTCTTATTTTTCACTAAAATAAGAGAAAGGTCCATGCTCATGCTGAAACTACCCGTTAATTCCTTACTCTCACACTTTGCTATGTCTCTCTAATGGCCTACTGCGGCTGTTTAATCACTCAGGACCGTATGGAGACTGTTTATAATTTTTCCAAAATCCATTCTTCCATTTTCATATGTTATAGTGTTACTTAAAATTCACTGGATTTACTTTTTTCTAACTTTTTGTTGAAGTGATTTATACTCAAATACATCTATCATCGGATATTTTATACTCTAAATCAATATATCTGTCTTACAGTAGGTATAACGCATCATAGTATTTGAACATTTTTTTGTTTTGGCAAGTGTTTATTGATAACTGTGGACAGTGATAATGTGCTAATTTATTTTGCTTATCTAGGCAACTGAATCCTACACATTTTTTTTTTTTACATCTTTCAGCCCATTGGAATAAGAGCAAAATGGCAGTCAGGCTGAAAATATTGTATGCATGTAGAAAGCTGGAATTCTGTCCATCTCAGTCTAAAAAGCCAAAATGTTTCAGGCATCAGAAGTACAAAAACAAGCAAGATTCAGCACTTAAAAGGCAAATGTCCAACGAACAACTCTAGGTGCATACATTCACGCACACACACACACACACACACATATTCAAATATGTACACACCCTCCACAAACACAGCTTCCTACATCTAGTCCTGCTCCCCCAGTTTATAGTTGTATCAAAATTTGTGTTCATTTCTTCATTTTACCAATTTCTCAAGTGCAAACCAGTTTACTATTTATTTCTGTTATTCCATGGTTATATCTGAATAAACATGGAATACACTATTTTTAAACCCAGATTCCATAAATCCATCCGTGATTCTCAACTAGAAAACATAAACATACATTTTACCCTTGATTGGAAAACTGCTGTGTGAATTGTTACTATTTAGTCTGTTGTTGCACAAAGTACAACCACAGTGAAGGCTGCTGTCATGAAAAAGCACCCAGGGTGAGCCAGGGGTTAATGGCTTGTCAGACATCACAGAAGCCCTTGTTGGGAGGTCTAACTCTGCCTAGCTACGTCTGAGGGAAGATGGCCTACTGGGATATCAGCTGTTGGAGTCCGACTGTCTCCCTGGGAACCGCTGGCTCCAGGAACAGCTGATGTGGCCTTTAGGTCGGGGTTAGAGAAACATCTCTTGTGTATTTGGTTAACACGAGGTGTTGAGTGGAAAAGGTACACTCTCAGATGTACTGGTTGCTGTCGGTGGGGACAGTTCACTGAAAGAACTATTAATAAGCGCTTGTGGACCTGAGTTGAAGGTAAGATAATGTGCTACTGTGCAGGGGTTGTGTTGTCTTTAGGGAGGTTTTGCTTTTAGGCTTTATGATTTTCAGGAGTGACTCGGTCGCAGTTAATCGGAATGAAATAACAGCAAAGTTGTAGCTGCTAGAGTAAGTTTGGTGGAACAGGTTGTGTTTTTTCCCATTCCCCAAGACACGCCTTGTTGGACAAACAGTGCTCAGGTTACTTAAGATCCTGGAGGAACCACTGGCAGTTAATCATTTTATTTGCTAACCAAATATGCGCTACACTCAAGTAGTAAAATCTTATCTTCTCACCAAGCCACGCGGTAAAGCAAGTTTCCAACATTTTATCAGCCATTTGGTGTGGTTACCTCAGTTTTAATGTATTCATCATGCTGGATGAGAAGTGTTTAGCTGCACTGTTTAGTGCTGGATATTAACCAGTTGTCATAGCAACTCTGCAATTAATCTGAAACTGGCTGCGCTTCGTCCTTGGGCGAAAGCCCTCGAATCAGACTGATATCCACTGCCTATTCATACACAAGCTTATAGAACAGCATCCAGTTTGATTTCTCACAAAGCTTTCCATTAAAGACTTGCTGTATGCGTTTTCCCGCATTGTGATTATTTTTATAGGAGTTTGCGGTAGTAATGTTTAAAACTACAGCAGTCTGTGTTGCTCATGCACAGAGAGATGAAGATTGACAGGTTAAAAAAAGAGCTACAGAACAGATTGAGATGTCAGCATTGTGCTCATGTCAGAACAGTTTTGGTGACAGGACGCTGTCTCGACAGCGACTTGGATAACAGGTCACTGTAAACAAAAGCCTGGCAAAAGCATCAGATGCATCCCTGTGGCTCGCTGGAATCTACACAGAGAATCAACGGCATTTTAAGATGATTATACGGCTATACACAGTTTCTCATGAGGGATTACTCGGACTATCAATTTGAGGATATTCTAACTGTATTGTTGTTGCGATCGCACAACCTCTCAGTTTTTGGAAATACTGCCATGTGGCATTTCAGGACAAATTGCTGGCCTCTGCTATCCAGCCCAGCAGTATCATACCCTAGCATTCTGTTTGTGGAACAACATCTGTGCATAAACAAACAAGATGCTTCCCTCAGCCTGTACCAAACCTTACTATCAGTATATGAGAACCAGATTATTTCATGCCTGCTTGAAGCTGTCATGGACCCTTATGGTGGTTTGCATCATCGTAGGGAACAAATGATCCACTGTGCCCAGGGTGGGTCCAGTATCTGTGCCAGCTCTCTCCCACTTCAGGCAGATGCCACAGCATGAGGCAAATCTCTGAGAAGGAGAGATACAAGAACTGAATAAAGGACCTAATGTAGTTATAGGCCTTGTCCTTCTAGTTAATGAGTTTTTCCATTGGGGTCTGAAGGGACCTTTAGGCTCGGTTAAAATAAAGTACTGGTCGATACAGGAGGCTGAATGTTGAGAACTCGTCAGTACAGGCTGCAGAGATGAACACCATGGATGTGTGTGTTTGTGTGTGTGTGTGTGTGAGTGATACAGTTCATTTCCCTCTTGATTTGCACAACGTTAATGTCATTTTTAATGTCTGTAAATGTCTTGTAAAATGTCAACATTTTATTGCAGTAACTGTATTGGAATCAATATGTTTTTTTTTGTCCAGACAGTGATGGAGTGATATCATGGCAAGGTTGCGTTGGCACATTATATTGGAAAAATAATGAGCTACAGCATACAAAGCAAAACACTAGTTATCCAGTGGACTGAGAAGCGAAATTTAAAATCCTGAACTGTTATGATATCCGGCATCACTGCTCTCCATCCCCCATCGCTGCTCTCTGTGGACATCCAAGGCTGATTTTCTGGGATTTCTTTTACATCCTTCTGTCTTGTCTGGTGGATTTCAGTTATGGATTTTTTCTTTCTTCTCCTTTTCTTTTTCTATTTGTTTTCTGTTTTGTTTGTCATTCCTCCATCTCTGTACAGGCTGCAAAGCTCCAGTGGAGCTTAGATGAGAAGGTAGGGAGCTCCAGAGGCACCAGGGTGAGCAGGCCGCGTGTGCGTTGGCGTGCGTGTGTTTATGTTGGTGTGCAGTGTATTGCTCAGTGGTTTGACTTCATATGACATTAAATTGCCTTGAATCGATACAAATCAATTTAATTTTTATGGCAAACCGCTGTGCAAGCTGAATTGTGCTCCCTGTTAATTTGGCCCTTACTAACTGTAGCTATAGGTGGAAGAAGTCTCTCAAACACACTTCATGGCACAGCATTTTTCTCTTCTTCGTGTGATGCTGCCGATTATGGAGCATGACTTGTTTTGAGAGACATTCTACACAAGTACTAGTGCTAACAAAATAGCCAACAGCTAACACTTAGTTCTGAACATCAAAATCTGAGCTAATATAGTCTAGATTCTGAGTATGTGTGTGTTCACCTGGGTGAGGTTGTGTGAGTGTAATTCCTTAACTTTTAGTTGGTGTTGGATGACAAAACACGGTGGCATACTAATGACTAATTCTGTAACGTCCGTGTGAATTATCTTGCATATCTCATTCTGTCCAACCCAGTTGACATTTCAACCGTAACGAGCTATGTAGTCGTGTTGTGTGGAGAAAGAGGTCTGACCCCGTCCAGCAGCGGCATCTCAGCATGCAGATAAAGCTCTCAGTCGATTCTAGCCCCCTTTTTATGTCTCGATTCAGTTGTAAAAAGGGGAAAAATTTGCTCCACGCTCTTCTCCCCAGTGACCGCCGCTTGACCGGCCAATAGCACAAAGCTTTTTCTTCAGCGCAAAACTTCTCCTTCATGGTAAGAAGGTAGCATCAAACACACTCCTTGTGTTTGTTTATAAAGAGGAAATGGGGACCTCCCTCTCCCTCATTCTTGTGTCGTTTCCTCAACACAAGCTTACTGTCGAGTCTTGAGCCCAAAGTTTCACCTCAGGACCAATCCTACTTGCTATACTCCCTTTTTTTTACCTTTTACTGTAGGTGATATGGGTCTTTAACCGTAGTTAAATTGTGTCATAGTATTACCAACAAACAAAACAAGCGGTTTCCTTACAGCACAGACTTATGAGTGAAATTTAAACGTGTGTGGTTTAGGAACAAGGGCTCCGTACATACTAATGCCTAAGTAAGAAGTCTATGCAGGACCAGATTTTTCCATCAGCCCCTCACTAACTGATTAATGAGCAGAAAGTGAAAAAGACCCGATTACTGCGGTGCACGCTTTTTATGCTTAGTTAAATTAAACACACACACACAAGATGGATCCTGGGCCCCATAATGCAGCGTTCCAGTGACGATCCATATCTACACTAAAGCCTGTGAGGAAATTATATCAGAGGGAGAAAATAGTTTGCCTGTGCATTTTCCTGCCGCATAGATCAGTGAAATCCTTGCTTGGGAACCTTTTAATTAGGCTGCAGGTCTGTCGGAGCTGTGCTATCTGCTCGCTTGCTTCCAGCAGCAGCGTGCAAAGAGCCTCGGTGTAAGTCATCAGTTTGGTTAATCATTGCCCAGGCAGGTTAGCGGTGGGTTTTCCATCTTTCACACTCTGTATAGTTTTCTCTGTTCAGCGAGTGAGCTCCAGATAAGGGGCTGGGATTAAGCAGCCTGGAGACAGATGTGTGTAGCGACTAACCTTCCTAACTTTAGTAGTGTTTGTCCCCCTCTAGTGAATAAGCCTTTAACCTACATTACCTATGTCTCTTTGGGAAAACCAGCAGGTGCTGTTCACTTAACCTAACCCTCTCGGTCGTAATCTTCTGTCTACATACCCCCCCCCCCCCCCCCCCCCTTCCCGCCCCCATTCCTCTATCCTTCCCCTTTTTCCCTGTTTCTTTTTTCTTTTTCTTTTTTTTCTTCATTCAAACTCTCCAGGACCTACAGCAGGTGATGGTATCGGGTCCAAATCTCAACGAGACTAGCATCGTATCCGGAGGCTACGGAGGAACAGCAGAGGGCATAATCCCCACCAGCTCTATGAAAGGTAGAGTCTCCTCTTACTCTTTCTTTCTCTCTTTCACTCACTCACTCCTGTTGAAGTCTCTTCCCTGATTTCTCAGCCACACTCTCGCTCTCCTGTTTTGACTCCTTCTGTTGACTGCGTGCCATGTCCCTATCCCAGGGGTCATTTAATCAATTTCTTTAGAGGGCAATGAAGTGTTGTTTGATTTGTGGAGCCTCATGTCTTTCGTTTATCCTGCGGGCCATCCATTTGAGATTGCAGGTCGTTACTTTGTGCTGATTCATCACTAGCGTTGGCCTCCATTGTATCTGAAAAAGTGCTTTAGTGGTCCATTTTTCATTTTTCATGATTTTTATGTTCAAATACACTACGGCTCAGGATAAGAACAAATGCACTAGCCCTTTCTAGCTGTGCAGATGGAGGGTGGGGGGTGGTTTGAATACATGATTGGAGTGAGTGAAACTACGTTGACTTTAAAAGCTCCATCTGTTAACACCAAAGTGCTGTGGTAGGATAGTGTTGTAACCAAGTGAAGCGCTGAACAAGGTGAGGGGTTTCGATGTATTGACTGATTGAGTTAGTCCCAAACTGCCAGTAAAAAAAGATAGCTTTTTGAAAATGCAACAACTTTAAAGACATGAAAACTCACAATAATCACCACATTTGACTGAAATTTAACGCTAAAGAGTGAAATGCCACTTTTCTTGGGAAATGTTGCACCCCAATATAAGAGGTGTTTGTTCTTAGAGGCTGTTGTCAGGCAATGTAGAAACTCCTCACAAAAATGTGACACCTCAGAGACGTGCTCGGCATTTTCATCAACCATAGAGTGGTTCAAATATACTATAACCGTACTGCAGGACATATTTTGTGGGATACTTAAACTAAAAACAGGTTTATACTTTTTTTACTTTTTTTTATGCATGGAGACAGTGGAATTGATCAGGAACTTGACATGCAAAGGAAGAGCAGCTGCCAATTAATTTTTTTATACTAAACTATACTATTTTGATACTAATATTTTTGAATCTTTATCTCTTTCTCTGTCAGGCCCTGCTGTGCGCTACAACTCTGAGTTTAACAAAAGGATCCCAGTTACAGGAATAGGTGGCTCCTTAGACCTTTCTCATGATTGTTACAGCTCAATATGCAGAGTTGATTTCCAAAATGTGATATATCCATTTTGGGGGGTGGGGTGGTGGAGAGGAGGAATGGAGGATCATTACCCAAAGTTTTTCATTTAATGTTAAAATCAAGAGGATCCAGTCTGAAAATATTGTTATCATTTGGTTACTCAAGGATCTTTTTATGTTACCTGCAATCCTTTAAAAAGTGCCATTAGTATTTATTTATGTATTTATTTAATCTTAAAAAACAATGAATGTCTCTCAAGTGGTGGATATCTCATTTTGGAAAGACGCCCTGCCAGTCTTTATCCTCTTTTCCCTCCCTGTCTTTAGAGATTTAGCTTGCTGGGAGCCAGCTTCTCTGTCCCTTTTTTCCTCATCAAACTTTCTGTTTTTGAGGGGAGAGAAGGGCAGTACGTTAATTTTGCCTGCTGGGTCTTTTTCTTGGACGTATTTTGGCCTTTTTTTGTCTATCTTTGCCCTTGTTTTCCATATTATTCCTCTGCTCACAGGTTGGCTTCTCTTGGGATTTGGAGCTGCTCCTTTTAATTGGTCTCCACCTTTCTTGTTTTCCCCCAGAATGACTCGCTAAAATAATCTGTGAACCGCTGTGAACTGATGCAAACAGAAAATGTTGTCTTCTTGTTCGTCACAATGTGTGTATTCGAATCAAGCCGTTGTTTATTGACTAAATAGAGAGCTTACTAGGAGAATCTCTGCAGACTTTTAGATTCAGAGGACATTTCTGTCATCTGTTAATCATTGTTTCAACAAAAGGCAGCATTTAGTATGGAGTGCAGCAATTCAGACTGTGCCCTTGTTCGTCTTTACCCATTTGTCTGCATTGTTCACTGATTGTCATGCGCTAAACATTGTCTTTTCATCTTTTTACATGTCTATCTTCGTCCTCCACCTCCCTTTCATCACTCCCTCCTACCCATTCTTGAAGGCTTCCTTTTGTCCTCCATCCTCCTCTCCCTCCTTTTGTCATCTCCCTTTTCCATCTTTCTTGCATTTCCCTGCTCTTCTCCCCAATCTTCCTCCTACTCTCCCCTCCTATATTATCATTACATTTTTGGCGTACAATTTGGCAAATGCACCTCTGGTTTCTTCGTTAATACATGGCTGTGTTTTGCCTCAATGACCGATAATTTTTTACCCTAAATAACCAACCATCATTTAAAATCCTGATCCTAACAAATGTATGCCACTATTTGACCAAACCCCAATGTGAATGCCACTCCCGCACCCTGCCCTAACTCATACCCACCCTAAACCCTTACCCACACCCTCCTCCCCGACCGCCCGCCCGCCCACTGCCACAGACCTGCGTATGAAGGCCAGGCGAGGTAGTGTTCCCCCCAGCAGCTCTGCCACCCGCCACATAGCAAGCCAATCACATGAATACCAAGGTACTGGGGAGGGAAAGAAGTTGAAACACTGATCCGAAATCATCCCAAGATCAGTGGGTTCTAGATTAGTCCAAGATTCACAGGACTAGTATTTGGGACTGATCCTAAACACCTCTTGAGGCTAATTACTATTAGACCTCCTTAAAAAGACCCTGCTATCTACAATATTAGGGATGTTTTTCTGGGTACTTCCCATATTTCTTCTCAGTTTCATTCTCTGCATTTTTCTGTCATTTACTCACTCATTAACTCACCCTCACTCCTCTGCATGTTATCACAGTGGTTTCAAGGCTAGTGGTGATGGAGATGGGTTAGAAGATACTAGTAGAAGATAAGTTTCAGAAACCATCCTTAGTTTTGTCTTTATGAAATCTGACGCATTTTGAATACATTTCAAAGTAGTTTAGAAATCTTTGCTGGTCTTATTTCTGTTATATGTCTGTAGAAGTACTTTTTTGCTTGTCTTGTGTTTCTGAGTTACCATGCTCATGTGTTGCTACATCCATGTCCTCCCTCTCAGGTTCCAACATGCACCACAGCAGCAGCAGCTCGTCAATGACGGCAGACGAAGCCAACCGAGGCGTGGCAGTGGAAAAACTGGAATTCATGAAGAAATGGGGTCTCAACACCTACAAGGTACCTGAGGTTATCTTGTGTACCTTGGATAAGCTGCAAAGGAGTGATTAGATTAGTTTAGGGCTGCAACTAACGATTATTTTCATTGTCAATTAATCTGTCGATTATTTTCTCGATTAATCGATTAGTTGTTTGGTCTATAAAATGTCAGAAAATGGTGAAAATGTCGATCAGTGTTTCCCAAAGCCCAAGATGACGTCCTCAAATGTCTTGTTTTGTCCACAACCCAAAGATATTCAGTTTACTGTCATAGAGGAGTAAAGAAACCAGAAAATATTCACATTTAAGAAGCTGGAATCAGAGAATTTTTACTTATTTTTCTTAAAACTTTTACTCAAACCGATTAATCGATTATCAAAATAGTTGGCGATTAATTTAATAGTTGACAACTAATCGATTAATCGTTGTAGCTCTAGATGAGTTAAAGAGTTACTTGGCGATTCTGTTTTGGTAAGCGCCACCAGCGCCTAGAGATGTTACGGTGGTTTATGTCTCTGCCTCTGGAATCACATGCTTCCCACGCAAAACCTCCTCTCTTGCATCTCCCCCTCTGCCTTCCTACTAAAAGCTGAAAAAAAAAATACTCTGCCCACACTCCTTAAAATAAAATCATGAGCTCATATGGTGTATGATCAAGTCGCAGACAGGACTTGCACTGTGCGACTGATTTTCTCGGCGTGCCTTCCTCCTGTGACATCTGATCTCTCCTCTCTGCCGCCAGTGTACGAAGCAGATGATCTCGGAGCGTTTCGGTCGCGGCTCTCGGACGGTGGACCTGGAGCTGGAGGCCCAGATCGAGGTGCTGAGGGACACGAAGAGGAAGTATGAGAACGTGCTGCGATTGGCCAGAGCGCTGACCAACCACTTCTACAGCATGGTGCAGACGCAGCACGCGCTGGGCGACACCTTCGCTGACCTCAGTCAGAAGTCTCCAGAGCTGCGGGTAAGGCCTCAAAGTCTGTTTCCTCAGCTTTACCCTTGTCTTAACCCTTAATCATCGATCTAAAGCCCGACATCAGAGTATCGAAAGGTGATTAGGGTGGATTCATTTTATGTACACTATATATAGAAGAATTTGAAATGCCAGCTCTGTTGCACTGACTGTAACCCAAAACCCTCTCATTACAATGTGCATGAATGCCTCGCTTGCATTTACAGGATGAGTTTGGCTACAATGCAGAGACTCAGAAGTTGCTGTGTAAGAACGGGGAGACTCTACTTGGTGCCATTAACTTCTTTGTGTCCAGCATCAACACACTGGTCAACAAGACCATGGAGGACACCCTGATGACGATCAAGATGTATGAGAACGCAAGGTGTGGACATGGATTGGTTATTCTCTCTTTTCATCCAACACATTGGGTGGATACCTGTTTACAGGAGGATTAACAAAGGGATACAGACAAAACTTTAACACAGAAATACTGCCGTCACCGTGCACAAAACACCATCAAATTAAATGACGTCACAAAAATCCTAATCCATAAAGCAGATGTAAAGATGTAAAGACAATAGGCATTACTTTGGCCTAGGATATAGATAAAATTGTGTTTGTTGCTCTTGGCTAGTTAAGGGGAATTTTATATTCAGACTTCAGAGTTCATTACTGTAAAACATGAACAAAAGATTTGAATCCATCTCTACAATGCGACAATGGGCAATTGGTGTTAACATTGAATCCTTCGATGCTGCATATATTAATGGATCTCTCTGGGTCTTTGAAATTCATCTTTTTTTTTTTTTCAATTCTCTTGTTTCCATCCCTCCTGTTCTCAACAGACTGGAGTTTGATGCCTACCGGTCAGACCTGGAGGAGTTGAGTCTGGGTCCGAGGGACGCAGTGGCCATGGCCCGTATAGACGCCGCCCAGCAACAGTACCAGGTCCATAAGGACAAGTACGAACACCTCCGCTCAGACGTCATCATTAAGCTCAAGTTCCTGGAGGAGAATAAGGTTAGTTAGAGGAGTAGACCTGCACCTTCATCCTGCTGTGTTTTTAATATTACATTTCTACTATCCAGATCCAGTTGATGTCTAAGGCTGTGATCACACCTACAGTCCATAGTTGAAAAGTTTACAATGTTGCCTTTTTGTATTTGGTTCATTTAGGTTCACTGCTCAATTGCAAGCGAACCAGGGCCTGTAAACAAAAGTCACATGGACTCAAAGTAGCTTGTTTATTTGGCAGAGGTTTGGTAGCCTGTAATCCCGTGAGGTTAGAGATTTTGATGGCGAGGGGGAGTCAAAACAAATCTGATTCCAGTCCATGCAACTTTAAGTATGGTGGACTTGTCTGCATTCTTTGCCGTAATTTACCTTCTCTGCTCTTCATACCAGGTAAGAATACATGAAGAAACAGCTGAATATGACCAGGCAAGGTTGCGGTTTGCCCTTGGTTCATTTTGTTATGCTAGGCTCTTCCACTAGCTTTCAGATGTCAACATCCGTCTCCTTATTCCCATAAACTGAGTTTTGGGATTGCTTCCTGTAGTTGGTACGCTTACGTTCTCACTCCTAATGACCCGAATCGCAGTTCACTTGGAATAGGACTAAGACCTGCATTTTCAGGTGGTTTCAGAGAAAAAAGCAACTGCTCCGAACATGCTGGGTGTGAACGCACCGTTAAATGACACTCGTAGAAAGACCTTGCTTTCTTCCTCAGTCTTAATACACACAAACCAACTTCCTAAACTTCCCCATCTCTCTCCCTCAGGTGAAGGTGATGCATAAGCAGCTCCTCCTCTTCCACAACGCCATCTCGGCGTACTTCGCTGGCAACCAGCAGCAGCTGGAGCAGACGCTGAAGCAGTTCAACATAAAGCTGAGGCCTCCGGGGGCCGACAAGCCCTCCTGGTTAGAGGAGCAGTGAGGGAGGGCCTGCCGGACCCCAGTCTCCTCCTCCTCCACCTCCACCTGTTACCTGTCGAAAACCCCCACCCTACAGAGGACCACTACAGAGGGAAAAGCATACAGATGACTGGGTGGATGAAGATATGAGATGAGCGTATGGTTTGGACGGGATGGGTGGCAGGATATATTGATGAGTGGGCTAAAGGCAGCAGGAGACCAAGTGGCCCATGTCATGAACAGTCAGGGGGCTTCTAGTGCCTCTCTTCCCCCCTCTGCCCCCCCTCTTTTCACTCGAATCCTCTCCTTGTCCTTTGTTCCTCGAGTAACTGCTCATCTCTCTCTCTCCCATACTAAACTGTTTGACTTCTCCCCTTTCTTTCCTCAACACTACTTTGCTCTGTGAGTTTGTGTTAGTCACTTTAACAGCCATTACTGTACTCCTCAAGTGCTCCCAAGTGCTCTGAGATTAATTTCTACCCCGCAGCATCTCATCAGAGAGAAAGACGAGAACGGGCAAAACGGTAAAAACCTTTACGACTATAAAAGACTCTCAAACATGACCAACCACCACATCAAAACTCTTCCAAACCTTATCATTCTCCTAGTGTGCCTCCTTATATGTGCTAATGTATTGAATGAACTCGTGGCCTGGAGGAAGAAAGATTAGTTTAAAAAAAAAAAAAGCGCTATGATTTCCAACTCTAGACATGAAGAAGGCGGTTCGTGCGGTACACTGGAAACGGAATGTCCAGACATTTCAAATCAATGTACATTTCAAATTAAGTACTGTTTCACCTTGAAATAAATATATGATTGTTTGTAGTCTGGAACACAAAACGTTGTGTTTAGCCTAGTTTTTGTTTAATTTGAATGTCATCTTTATATTTGCTAAGTTAATCAAATCAATTCTAGCCAGCTGTATCCTTTGCTTTAGAGCAGAGGAAAATGAATGGGCGATGTGCGCTGGTGTTTTGGGATGTAAGTACTGTAGTACTTTGTCTGTTATAAGAAATGCCACAGATTTGAAATTGTAACCTGAAAACTCCTAGGTTTTTGACTTTGACTGGTATATGCAATGACCATTTACAAAACACTGCCACAGCTTCCCAAAGCTGTACTGGTTGGGGTCTTTTTTTATTTTTATTTTTATTTTTATTCTTATTTTATTTTATTCACCCAAAGAGACTTGAAAACGATGTGTTTAATTGATGATGGCCCTTGCTATAAGTTTGCATGGGCTGTTTTTTAAGGTGACCAAGCAACATCAGTGGTCCAGTCTGTCTGTAGACTGAGACGACTGACGAGGCTTTGAGGAACAGACAGTTCACCTGAGAAAGATGAATGAGTTGGTCTGTCATGCTGCAACAAACTTGAATGGATTCACTCCAAATTTTGAACTGTTTAAAGGACTATCTACCTATTTAGAAGGAATACATTACATTTGATTATGTTTTGTAGTTTTGTTTAAGAAGGAAACTTTTTTCACATGTCTTTGTTTTCAATCTGTCTGTGTCTGCTCTAAGTTCACAACTCCAGATCCCTTTAATTGACATCTAGGATCTCATCATTTCAGTCAGTTCTTAAGCAAAATATATATGCCTATGGTTACCTTTCTTCACACTGAAGATTAGCTATCTAATATGACTAATCCCAATATCTTCTTAACATAAACTTGTAACTCAGAGGAGTTGGGGATTGAGATAACACTAATGATTTATCACTTGTTTATCTACTTAAACAGAAACATTGTCCCAGTATAACCACAGTACACAATCACCTATGGTTGACAATGAAGATGAGGTATTACCACAAGATAACGGCATGGTACAATGTATGTAAAATTGTATTTTTTTTAATACATCACTATATATTTATTAGGTTTGTCATGTTAATCTGTTGGAATCAACATATTGTGCAGTACACTTCAAATTCTGGTTTGCGCAATATTACAGGATTTGTGGCTATAATAACACAATAACATGGGTAAAATTATAAAGACATTTGATATGAAATCATGTCCTAGAAAAAAAAATGCCTTGGGTAAACCAAATCTGTGGTCGATATATTATCAAAAAATGTTTAATTTGTAAACAAACAAGACAGAAGGATATTCTTTAACGGTATTAGTTCAATAAATGAATACCTGCTTCCGACTCGAGGTGGATCCTTGAGTTGTTTCTGTACACTTTACGAAGCAGAGGTTTCGTTTTTTGCCCGGCGACAAAGCTCTGTGAAGTCAAATGAAGAGTATGCTGATATCCAGTGTAAGGAATGTCATCCTCTACCATGCTGCATTTAACTCATGAGAACCTCCAGTAATACGAGGGGAGCGCTCCATGAGATCTCCATCACTTAGTGGGTTCGTCCTCCAGCGGCTTGTCTCCTGTGTATTTGCATGGCGGGCAGTGATCCAAAGTATGGGTGTCGGTATATTGTGAATGCAGAGATGCTGTACTCTTCTTGGCCTTCTGTTTTCGCCAGCTCGCATGGACTGGCATAACGCCATGCTTTCAGTTATTGATTTAAACTTGGGCCTGGCTGGAGCAGAATCCACAACTTGGGCTTTACTGTAACACCGCACTCTTAAGAGCAGTTGTTTGGGGAGGTGGAGTTGTTGAAGTTTTTTGAAGGAAAGCAAATATCAAAAATGGATTCTAAGATTTGTTCCACTTCTGTTGTATGCAATTTTCTGAATCCTAATGTGTCAAATAGGCATATTTTATTCTGGCATATTTTATTTGGCCTGTTCAGAAGCTAAAATTGCAATTCCCTCACCCAGCTCCAGGTCCGTTTGACCTCCACACAGCAATATTAACAAAATGTGACCCTGCTCTTCCAAACCTGCCCCTCTCTAAAATCCCGACCCCAACACCACAACAACCTGCCCCAAATGAACAGTTATAGGAATTACTTCTGTAATTAATTTGTGAAACCTACAACATTGATTAGCCTAGTGGGAAAAAAAAAAAAGTGTGGCAAGAATTTAATGTCACTCTTTTTAGATTGTTCCTGACAGAGAACGGAGATTTATAAAATGAGATTTTATTTGTGTACAATCAATATTTTCTAGGCTGAGCTGGTGTATTGTACTGTATGGATGATTGTACATAATGGTATTTAAGATGATAAAAGATGAAAGTTGTGTGTCATGGATTGATGTGATATTTTGCCTTCATTCCTCACTCAGACCTGAACCCTCCCACCCAACCCCAAGGGAACAAAATTAAAAAGAACACGTTTTCAAATGCTGTGGCTTTACTTTCTTTTTTTCTTCTTCCTCTCCTGCACACTAGCTTCATGTGCTTCCCTGTCACGTAGACAGACAGGCAACCATCCAGCATAGATTCACCTACATCAAACTGTAAAGTCATTTGAAATTGTCAACAGTGGATGAAGTCAGCTTAATCAGCAGTTATCGCTGATAGGATTTCTGTCATATAATCATAAAAGTCTCTAGTTTCATTATCAAGGTTACTGGTAACATTTCACATGCGCTGTCTGAATTACCCCACTACTGTTTCTCTTGTAGACAAAGTACTTTTGGATTTAATAAATGTGTCTGTAAGTTACTTTTGTACACGTTTAGGATTTTTCCAGAATACAGAGACAGGTTGTGAATGAGATATACTGTATGTGTATATCCACAAAAGCATCACAGCCTCTTTTCCATTGTAGCCTGTTTCAGCTACAAAAAGAAATAGTCATGTCTAGTAGTCTTGTGTTAGGGAGCAGGGATTTAGTGGGGGGTAAACCTAACCCTAAACTCACTTTACCCACGTTTTTATTTCTGGAATAGCCTAGAGCTTACCTTTTTAAGATGACTTTAACCTTTGTAAGGTAAAGTTATGGTACACATTATAGTAGGCTAAATAGTATGTAAGTTTCTGAAAATGTAATTGTTTTTTGTTTATATAGGTGGTTGTTTGTTGATCACCAACTGGAGGTCATAGTTTACCCACCTTTTTATTTACCTTTTTATTTACCACTGGAGACCAGAGGGCGTTCCCTTACCTGCCAATTGACTTGTATTTGATTGGAGGGGACGCGACCTGCACCGCTGACTGCTCTCTGCTCCACAGACAGCGACACGAACACGAGGTTTGACCGGAGACAAGTTGATTTGACAAGTGAACTTTAAAAAGCATACGGTGAGTAAAATTAATCTCTAGCGGAGCTTTGGTGTAAATTAAAACTCCGCTGTACACTTTGATGTGCATGTTGAGTGGTTCGCTTCGTTTAGAGCATCTTTATCCCCGATCTGCGCTGTTCTTTCTGGACGCCAAACCGTATTGAGAAATCTATCAATGTAATGCTTCCTTGCTTATCGGTAAGCGAATTTACCTACTGGAACATGATTGAATACATATTCTGTATTGCCAGGGTCCGCCTTTTAATTCGGCATGCAGGTGGTCCAGCAAGCAGCAGTAGTTTCAGTATAATCTCAATTTTGTTCAATTGGTTCGCCTGTTCATCCCACAGGCTTCTTCCATGAAAATATTCAGTGGACGGCGGCAGAGCACTGTGAACAAAGTGTAAAAGTTGAGCTTTTATTGAATTGAAGTGCTGCTTGGTGCATTGTTTGTATGCCGAATATACCAATGCCTCCTAATAATTCAGAGAAGGTCTTTAGTCATGTTGTTTGAGGTATTAAGCTTTGCTGATAAACAAGAAAGTATTAAATTGGCAGATAATTGAACGGTGTTTCGTGTATTGTTTTCTCCATAGGAGCAGGTTATATACTTCTGGAAAGAAAAATGTAAACAGTGACAACCATTGACAGTGTATAGGCTAGCACGTCCCAATCCCTTTCTGTGCAGTGGGTGATGTTTGATGGCACAGTGTAAAACTGCAGACCTCAATATCAAAAGCAATTTAATGCCATTTCACAGGTCGTTCAAAAACGTGAAAAGTGCTACCTACTAAAAAGTACTAGTTTATATATTTTAAAGATGTTGAATGGGAACCTTAATGGATTTTCTTTTTGTAAAATGGATAGGCCTGTTGCTTTTTTGAAATGAACTCTGCAATTGCTGCTTTGTTCAAAGCCTAGTCATTAATAACACTAATTGTACTCTCAGTCAGTTAGATTTCAACTGCAGGCAATACAGCTGTAGGCTGCTCTTACCTGTGCTACAGCATAAAGCCTGTGTGAGAGCACTGAAGCAGATCAGCCATCATGTAAATGTGCCATTTTGCTGATACCGGGCTGTTCCTGGTGTGGTGTGTATGCTGGTATTTGCATGGGATGTTGGCATTTAGAAATTGATTAGTCTGTTTTTCCTTGATGGCATATGCTTAATTGGATATACTTTAATCTGGAAATATAAGCTATTGAGAAAGCATTATATTTTATACAGGAGTAGACTTGAATTAAAATGACAAATGAGACATTGTGAAGCTAAAACAATGGTCCCACTTTACTAACAGCAGGATGTTGGACACATTCTGGCTCTGGCAAAATTACAACAAATAAAAGGTGAATCAGAGTTAATGAGTATCTCATTAGATTTCTGCTGTTTAGAAGCAATTTATTGGCTGCATTCCATTGTTTTTTTTGTTGTTGCTGTTGTTGTTTTTACTTTGTTGAGCTTGTATGATAATGAGTGATGCAGGTCAACTTCTTATGACAGCCACAAGCAATGTTTTCAGATATTTGTTTATATGTTTGTCTGGATTCACATTTTCAACACAGGATCTGCACGTAGGCTACTTTCTGCAAAATGGAAAACATGGGGCCTTATAAACACAGACAGGAGTATGAGTGTCTGTTTTAAATGAAAATTCAGTGGCTTGTCTGGAGTCTTTCTAATGAACAGGTACTTTCAAGTCGAGAATGTGATCTCTGTATTTGAATGTGCAGAATCAATGTATATGTGACAAATGACTGATTTGTGTTTAATCTGACAGATGGTATAAGTTAATAACACTTTGTTTCTGATGTCTCCTCAGATCTGAGTGGCCAACAGCAGGCTAGTTCCTCCTATAGACTTTGGATTACAGAGATGCCGATGGAGGGCACGTTGGTTTTAACGCCTGCTCTCCCTCCCACTCCTCCTCCTCCTCCTCGGGACTCTTCTTCTCCTCCTCCAAATGCCCAGCCTGAGGTTTCAGACCACCCAGCTTCTTCTCCTGGGCCTCCCGCCATCAGCGCTCCCCCTCAAGCCCCCGCTCCTCCACCGCCTCCTCCTCCTCCTCCCGCTCCCCCTCCTCCCCCGCCGCCTCCTTTTGCCTCTCGCGACGTCCAGCGGCGCTCCATGAAAAAGGTGAACTGGGACGCCATCCCCAGCCAGTGCGTCCTGGGGAAGTGGAACGTCTGGACGGCTCAGCGGCAGCAGAAGGACCTGGTGCTGGACATCCGGAGCATGGAGGAGCTGTTCAGCCACGTCGACACGCGAGCCTCTCAACGCAAGAGTTGGGCTGCGGGTTCGAAGAGGTTCGAAGGCACGGCCCCCTTTCCCCAGGAGCCACAGGTAATGAGCTCGGCTTCCACATGTGCCATGTTTTAAACTTTGGTTAGACAGCGAAGGGTGGCATGCAGTAAGAGACGCAGACCTTCCTGAACCTTTATGGGCATGTAACCTCAAACGGCCAGGGAAGTAATCGGCCCACAAATGGGAACTGATCTTTTAAGGTTCCCATAGAAATTTGTTCATCAATGAGGAAGTGTTGTATCATGAAAACAATAGTTAGTACCATTTTTGCTTCCTCAAAGATGATGGAAAATATTACGTTCAGCATGGTCACTGAGCAATTTTATGTTGATTAGCTGTTTAAAAGATGTCTAAATGGTTGTAGATGTCTAGGCTAAAATGAGGCTACATAGGGTTTAAAAGTGAAAGTTTAGTAGTATCTTGTATTTGCATCTATCGTGTATTTGCATATTTTTTATATTTACAGCTGTTTATGCATTGTTTTAATATGTAATAATGTATTTACTGCTTGCTCTAAAACTGGGCTGTACATAGCCAAAAAAGATCCTGGGCTATATAAGAGCTAAAGCATAGATGCAACATTGAAATGACATCTAGTGCTCAGTGGGTGAACTTGTTTTTATTGTTCTCATCTGAACAGGGCTGAACATGGGTGGAATTGCATTGTTTTTGTATTCATGATCATTAGTTCCTTTCTCTTTAGGTCTCAATCCTCGATTCCAAAAAGAGCATGAATATTGGGATCTTCCTGAAACATTTCAAAAGGTAAAGAAACAGCTGAGGTATAATCTGCAAAAAAGAGAGAGGTGTTGGTGAGAACGTTTAAGAAGAAAAGGAGTGTATGATCGAGTGAAAGAAGAATGCGTAACAGGAGATGAGGGGAGAAAAACATGGCAAGAGATAAATAAGGTTGTGGGACCATGAGGTAGCATCACAGTGCTAAAAACTAAAGGCACTGTGAGTGGAAGAATTGCAGTGTGTAGCAGTGAGAGCAGCGTACTTCCATGTCAAACACTGAGTCAGTCAGAAATCCGGATGTCGAAGCTCTATCTACTTCCACTGTGTCATTCATCACTAATCCAACATGCCCTTTATCTCAAGGGGCCATATTCAAATAAATGAAAATGCCTTTTTTAAAATGGCACTCAAGAGTGTTTGGTCACAAGATAGGAAACAACACCTTTTGTTTAAAAAAAAATTCATTAATACTTAAAAGATAGGAAGACATTATAGTCATGCTAGTCATGCTGAACTAGTAGGTGAGGCTGAACAGTGAGGATGGAAAGAAAGGAAACGCCCTGTGGAAGTTGGGTGCAGCAGGTTTGGTGCCAAAACCAGAAGGTTCAGAGGTCCTTTGAGCCTGTGATTTTTTTCAAGGGTGGAAGTAACTAATTACATTTACTTTAATGTAATTGACTAGCTTTTTTGTGTACTTTTTTGAATATTTTTTAAAGTCAGTAATTTTACTTGTGCTTAAGTTGTTTTGAAGTATTGTACTTTTTTAATGGTACATTTTAAATTACATCCATTACAGATTACTAATTTTGTGGCTCTCCATTAGCAGCAGAAACTGGATAATCATAAATTGACAAATTGTGGAGCCGTTGACCGTGAACGGTCAGTCAGCAAAGAAGAGAAGAGTAATCTGGCTTTACTTTGTTTGTGCACTTTATTTTGTAGTTTCCAAATTTTCCAATTTAAAAAAAATCGAGTTTGCACTCTGTCCTCTCATCCTTTTAGAATCACATGGGTAAGATCACATCTATCAAAGTTCTCTTTTCTAAAAAGTTACTTTTACTCTTGAGTCCATTTTAAATGAGCTACTTAAGTAGATTTTTACACCAGTACTTTTACTTCTCTTAAGTAAAATTTCAGATCGGGGCTAAAACTTCTCTTTCCTCCACTTTTTTTTTTAATACTATTTGGTTTCTGAACTGCTGTCCAAACTGTTTTAAGCCACAAGGGTCAGCTGTCCCATTTGCCTATTGTTGTTGAGAAGAAAATAGTGAGTGGAAAATACTTGGTGAGATATTGTGAGGTAAATGTAGGTGAGTTGAATAGGGGAATTTAGGTGTGATTAATGCTGAGTGGGTACTGTATATAAGGGGCTGATTTCAGATGCTATAATTCAGTACTGTCCTGGGCCTAATTGAGTAAAACATCTGTACTCTTACTCTTCCCCTTTTCCTCTAACATCCAAGCCATAATACAGCCACAACGGATAGTTACATTAGATCCTGTGTACTTGTAAGTGTTTTATAGTCTGTAGGTAGGTAGGTAGGTAGGTAGGTAGCCTCCTCAGCACCGCAGCCAGTTTCTGCACCTGAACCTTATCTAGATGATGTCACTTTCAGTTCAAGGTTCATTCAGCTCGTACTTTGAATATCAAATGCACTTGTCAGTGTGCGTCAACAGCTAAGCGCTGTAATGACGCCTGATTGTCAGCATAAATGTCTTTCAGTCAAATTCAAATAGAGTGAGCGTCCGTGTGTCAGTTGATTAAAGTGCGCTTTATAATGCCATATGAAACCAGTTTGTCATTGGTGGGATGTTGTAAGAATACTGATTGAAGGCATTTTTTCATGAGCAGAACATCAAAAGACAAAACAAGGGAAAATATTTTGAGGTTAAACTTGTCTTATAAAGTACTGTGTGTGGACTGAATATCTCAACAGACATTTAGAATATTGATTGCTGTCCTGCCACCATGGTACATGGTATGTACAACATTATGTTGTCATGGTGACATCTGTTTGTCTCTAGCTGTCTGTCTTGTGAACACAATAACTCAAGAACAATACATGATAGAAACCTCATACTTACACCACAGGTTCCTCCTATAGATTAGATGATCTGATTTGTTTTTGGAGCACCTTGCTGCATAAATTTACATATTAATGAGGAAAAACAGATTTTCCAGTTCATATTAACCAGTTCATATTAATACCACCCATATGTTATGTGAAGACAAGTATGTTGACATATAAATATTTGCTAAGTAATGCATTAATTAGCTTAATTAATGACCTCATTGACATAACTGGTTATGTTTAATATATCATGGTGATGATGGCGGGACATTAGGCAGCTGACGTGCCTCTTGGTTAGTGTTGTCTTTTGTCTCCCTCTGCAGGCCAGTGACAGAAATGGTGGAGGACGTTCGTCAGGGGAATTGGCTCCGATTTGGAACGGGCAAACTCAAAGAGCTGTGTAAACTGCTGCCAGAAGACAGTGAGGTAACAACAACTCCACTCTTTTCTTCTCATCTGTCCTCTTTATGGGAGAGTGGGCCCCATATGCATAAAATGTGCATCATGAGTATTGAATGTCTTGGAATAAGAGCTCTACTCTATGGCCAGTTTCCCTCCTGAATTTATATTAAGGGATTTAATTCAAAAATACTATGTATCTATTTCAAAGAAAGCATTCAAAAATGCATCATAGATTGTATTTTATAGGTAAAGGTCTTTGAGATGGTTTAGATTCAAAATGTAATCTGTATTTCCATAATATGTTACACATTAGTGTTTGCAATCATTCTGGAAGAGTATTTTTTGAATGTTTCATATCTCATTTTAGAGGAAAACATGTTGATGCTCCCTGACCAGTGATCCTAGAGTACTCCTATTCTCTGGACCCTTTTTTCTCCAATCTAATCTTGCAATATGAGAGGGACTGATTACAGAAAAACCTCATCAATGTTTGTTGAATCAAAGTGTTGCCACTGTACAGGTGAAGCAGCTGCTGTCATTCAGTGGGAACCTCTCCCTGTTACCTGAAGCTGATCGGTTCATGGTGCAGCTGGTCAAAGTGCCAGGGTGAGTCTGAAGAGGTTTTCCAAAACAAAATGTACACTGTTTTAGTCGTTGTTTATGACTCATAATGTTATGAAATGATTGCCCACGTGTAAGTAAAACTCAAGGAATAAGTTCTTTGAAATCTCAAGACATTTACTTGCCTTTAGCTACGAGGAGCGCCTGAAGACTATGGTGCTGAGGGAGGAATTCTTTCCTCTTATGGAAGAGGTGAAGAACTCTGTTGCTGTGATGACGAAAGCAGCTAATGGTAACACACAAACACACACAGACACACACACACACCACACAAAACTGCTCACAACCCCTCCTTGATCTGCCTTTTTCCCCTCACTTCTCATTTTGTCTTGTTTTTTTCTCTCTTTCTCTCTTTCTTCTCTCCCTCAGAGCTGCTGGACTGTGACGACCTGCACTCAATCATTCTGCTGGTATTGAAAGCTGGGAACTACATGAACGCTGTTGGTATTTTTCCTTCAGAACTATATGGTTTTATATAGCTGCCTGCTATGCTCCAAGAGCCTTTTGACTCTGCGTTTGTTATACTGATGAATCGATTGTTGAAATATTTATTATTCAGGGAGGATACAGTGGCAATGCCATTGGCTTCAGGATGACCTCTCTGCTCAAGTTGGCAGACACCAAGGCCAACAAGCCTGGCATGAACCTCATGCACTATGTCGCCAAGGTGAGGAGGAGCCATGGGAAGGACATGGCACAAAGATTTGTGAAATCACAGAAAGCCCTGCTAACTATCCCGCTATGTCTCTTGACAATGACGTAATTGATTTTATTCCCACTCTCCATCTCATTAACTCACCATTGCTCTCCCTCCTTTGTCTTCCACCCGCAGCAAACTGAGGACATTGATACCGAGCTGCTGACGTTTCCCAGCCAGCTCGAACACATTGGGATGGCATCTAGGTGGCTATTTTATATTCATTCACACTAGTTTCAAATTTGAAATGGAATCAGATTAGTACTGTGAACAATTTTGTGTTGATTTGGACTATGTTGTGTCAATGTGTGAATGTTGTTGGTTACCACTTAGAATTTGCAAAGAGGAGGTCATGACAGACTTTGAAAGAGAAGTCAAGAAGATCAAGGAAGTGAAACTGTATGCCAGCAGACAACCTGGCTTACTGCAACAGATGGAGACCTTTCTCATGGTGAGGATTTCCCAAGTTGGGTCTGAAAGAGATTGGGCCGATCTTATTTGAGTTTAGGTTGAGCGTTCAAGCAACTTTTCTGTGTTTTTAATGATTTTCTGTAGGTTGATAAAAGTATGTTATTCCACTGCATAGCAAAAGCACCAACTGAACTTGAGATTACTTTGTGCACTTTTTTGCATTTCTATGTCCCTCTACTTTGCTGAAATGTTATACGCTGTACGTTTTGATCTCCCAGAGGGCTGACGCCAAGCTGGCTGATGTGGAGTCGTCTGTCCAGGAGCTACGCTCTCTGAGCCGCGCTGTGGCCGAGTATTTCTGTGAAGACCCAGCTGCCTTCAAACTGGATGAGTGCTGCTCCATCTTCCATTCTTTTTGCAAGAAGTTTGACATAGCAATAAAGGTGAGATTAGAGAGAGTATATTTCCAAAGGCATAAATCGTATAGTGTACAGAAAAAACTACATCAGAGAGAATCTGTTGGTGGGGAGGCTGGTCCATAGAGGATCAGGCAGATGATCCTCTCCAATTTGCATCTTAAAAAGCCCTGTCCTCAACTTCTTTGAGTCACTTACCTCCACTATATTGTATCTTAGGTCGTTTTCATATTAGGTACGATTGCTTCGTACCGGGCCTGAGTACGATTTCCCCCCCTCTCCACCCCCCTGCCACTCAGCTTTCACATTAGTAATGTTGTTCCGTACCCGAGTACACTTACGTATCTACACACTCCGATACAGTAGGTGGCGGTATGCACCTAGTTGGTTTGCGATCCGCCAATAAACACAAAGAAGAAGAAGAGTACACTTGCGTCATCAACTACGCGACATTTGTTTATGTTGTCGCTCCAGTGTAGAAAAGCGCGCCAATCTCGGCATTTTTGTGTGTAATGTCCAGTTGTGATTGTATGTTTTCGTCTGCCCAAATTTCAAGTAAGCATTTTATTTCTTCAGTAGACCAGAGAGATCCTTTCGCGGTCATTTTCGCGGTCATGTTTTGAACGGGACAGTCGAATAGTTATGACGTCACATTGTAAATAGCAGTCCACTTCCGTGTTTTGGTACAGTAGTTTTCACACCTGATGCGAACCGTACCCGAGTACACATGAACCGTACTCGAGACCACCTTTTACACTGTGTACTGTGTACTGTACCCGGGCACGGATCAACGTGCCCGGGTACAGTACACAGTGATCACACTAATCAAACGAACTGGACTTTGGGGTCAAGTGTACTCAGATCCGGGCCCGGGTCCCTGATGTGAAAGCGCCCTTACTTCCTCTCTTTCTCCTGCTGCAGGAAAACCGAGAGCGAGAGGCAGCAGAGCTGAGGCGCAAGCGGAAGGAGAGCTTACGTCTTTCGGCCAAACGCTGCTCCACATGGTCCGGCCTGGAACCTAAGCCTGATAAGGAGACCTCCAGCTTGGAGTCAGCCCTACACAGCTTTCTGTCCACAGTTCCAGAGGGTGTAGCCAGGTGCAGGAGGAATGTGCTGCCCCCAATCGAAGGATCCCCCACTGAGCGCAGTCCCCGGACGGACCGATCGGTAGAAGAACTAGATGTTGGCTCAGGGAGCAGACAGGGGAGAAGCCCAGAGAAGAAGCAACCCAAGCTGCAGAAAGGGGAAGAGCAGGTGGCTGCGCTGGAAAAGAAGGAGGAAGCTGAGAAGATGCGCGAGGTGACTCGGAAGGTGCTTCGCTACCAGAACAGCCAAGGCAGCCTCGGTGGGGACAAAGTCTCAGGAACCCCTCGGCGGCCAGAGAGAGCTGAGGCGACGCCTGCTACCCCAAGCACCCCTCGCCCTAGAACCAGGGACTTCATCTTCTTTGGCAGCAATGGGAATCTGGGCTCCCCATGGACTATCCTCAGCCCTCTCGCCTGCCCCCGTGGGAACCGCCCCCCGCGCAACAGACACCCCTCCATTCACAGACTCTCCTCCATAGCCAGCGAAGATGACCCTGATGATGAAGTCTGGCAGCTGCCCTCCACACCGTCCCACTCCACTCCCACCGCTGCCACTCCATCTTACCCTGCCACCGCATGTCCCCGCACGGTCCTGCAAGAGAACGATGGAGGAGGAGGCGGTCATTTACCTCATACCCCTTGCCCAGACAGTCAGGCGTCGACATCTGGGGGGTCCGCGTCCCTTCCTGATTGCCCCAGTCAGAGAGCTCCGTCCCAGGGGCCGCTCCTCAGGTCGGTCTCCTTAGATGAAACCAGGCGATCTCCAGCATCTGGCTTCTGGCTGGGGGACTTGTTCCAGAGAAGCATATCTCAGAGGACGAGGTCGTACTCCTCGGGGTCTAGGACAGAAACAGTGACAGAAGGAGGAGGTGGAGTTTATTCAGGCGCGCGGATAAAGGCGGGGAAGCACTTTGAGAGGCAGGTAAGCTCCTCTGGGTTCATGTCCTTCTTCAAACGCATCGGAGGCAGGAGTAGACCTGCTGATGTGGAAGAACAGAACTTCAGGGGATCCAACACTTAATAAAAGACAATTTTTTGTCTATTTTTTTTTTTGTTTTGTTTTAGATTGTGAAAATTTATTGTGCTTTTCTCATGTTTTACCATTCAGTGGAACCAAGGCAAATGAGGACTTGCTTTGAACTGTGAAGGTTTTGATTTTTGGGGGTCAAACCACATTCAAAAATCTTAAATCTTAAAGCATGTTTCTTGTTTGTGTGTGAACAATAAAGGATATCGTTCTACTTTTATCATTTTTCTTTTATATGGACTGTGTATTTAATTTTTAAATATTATTCACTAATTTTCAACTTGAAATATTTAGCTCTGTAGCTGAGCCTCAGCAAGGGTCTCCTGTTTTTATCCTTTATGAAATCCTCTGAAGTCTGACTGGTATTGATGTCTCCTTAGTGATGCTGCTCAGTTTCCCCTGCTTGCCTTCCACTTCATCTATTATTTCTTCTCCTGTCAGTCTGGCTGGAAGGCTGTCGCACAGGTAACAGAGAGGTTAGGCTTTACCTGAGGAGGTATCTCTAATCCATACTTCCTTAAACTGTCTCTAAATTGCTTTGAAATATTTGCGCTGAGACAGCCACAGAAAAGGAAAAACCCTTGTACTGTGCTGTCAAAACAGAGTTGTTTTAGACCACATATCTACCAGTTTACATTTAAAACTGTTAGCTGATGCTCTAATCCAGAGAGACACTTGATGAGTAAGCAGGTAGGGGTTCAGTTTCTTGCTCAAGAACATTTCAACCGGACACATGGCTGTTGACGGACACACACTGGCTGCCTTTCACCTTTTGCTTTCAGGATGATCTCTCTAACCGCTATGACACCCTGCTGTGTCTATATTCAGCAGTAGGATGAGATTTGGGACCAAGAGAGAAGAGGGAGACATTCAGCTGCGTTACCAGGGCAACGGTGTTTGTTTACAACCATTCCATTTGGCCGCTCTCACAGTGTAATAATACTCTCTGGAAGAAACTGCTCCACACAGACTCCTTTCTTGCTGCTCTGTCCTGCTCCCCCATCCATCCCTCCCGCTGGCAGCCGCTCAATGGGGACTTTGGCTGACGTCTGCATTTCAAATGATGGGGCAAAATGAATAGAGTGAAAGGAGGAATTTGAGAATGGAGAGTTTTCATAAAGGAATTGAGCTTTCCTACAATGTCAGAAGCAGATCATGAAATGACAATATGGCCAGTGTTGATTCTCTCATCTAGCTGCGACCATTTCCTTCATACTTTGAGATTTCTGTTGCCGATACAAAAGCCCAAAGCAAGGCCTTGTACACAAGCAGAGAGATAATAGTCTGGTGCTTGGATCAGAGTGTTATGTCAGCGGCGACTGACCCGTTTGATGTAAAATGAGAGCAGCGCAGTACAATCAGGCCATTGTGACGGTATGTTGAGTGCTGCTGAGTGCCATCCCATGTGAGTCAACTCCTGAGGACTGGAGGTGACTTGCAGTCCCCACTCAGTCTTACTCTCACCAAGGCTATGCTAATCAAACATGTTCAGAGTGTCCGTCCCAGTGAAAGATGAGAAACAAGCTTGAATAGAGAAAAGGAAGGGGTTAGAGAGGGTGGGGGAAACTTAGAGAGAGAGAGAGAGAGAGAGAGAGAGAGAGAGAGAGAGAGAGAGAGAGAGAGAGAGAGAGAGAGAGAGAGAGAGAGAGAGAGAGAGAGAGAGAGAGAGAGAGAGAGAGAGAGAGAGAGAGAGAGAGAGACTTATCAATGATACAGAGAAAATACAAAGGGGAGTGTATATGAAGAAGAAGAAGAACTGAGGACAAGAGGACTGTGAAGAGGAGCAGAGAAGCAACACATTTAAGACTGGATGGTGATAATCCTGGATATTAACGTGGGAACTGGCAGCAGGACCGAAAAGGTATTAATATTAATCATATTTCATGAGTGCATGAATATAAATCACCTATAAAATGTTGTTTGTCAATCACAAATAAAAACATCACTCTAAGTAGAAAATATTTCCATGTTGTTTACTATGATTTACTATATTTGGCATCGGAAGCATAAAGCTTAAGCATGGGAGCAAATTGGACAAAGCCACTCTGAAATTCAATTCCCTGCTCTTTAGCAGACAGACAGAAGATCACACTGTTTGGCAACTATGGTGGATGTTTGTGCTGTTAACTTAATCCACCGTAACAGCAATAGGCATTAGTCTGTTTACAAGTGTTGTAATTAGATTTGAGGTTAAAAGGGAACACCGTGAAGAATCCACTCTTGTGATGCAGTGAGATGCATTTTTTTGCATTTCAAATCACATTTTAGGTGTTTAGCCGACACACTTATCCAGAACGGCTTAAAAAGAGTGAACGGGTTTGCTCAAGTACCCACACTTCGACAGGGATCAAACCTGTGGCCAATCGGTTATTTGGCAGTCTCAGCCGCTCTTCCACCCTAATGCATAACAACTGGTTCTGATGGTCTTCATGCAGAAACAGCTTATATTTTAACATAGTATGTGCACATACTGACACAAATGGTAGAGGGACTGCAGGACTTCACAACTCAAGCCCTCCCTTTAACAGATTACTACACACCAGTGTTATAGTAGTCTGACTTGAGGCCCAGTTTTGATGACTTGTGATTCAATATTGATGGACTTGGACTTGCACACTGAGGTCTTGACCTTTAACTTGGGACTCAATCACCTTAGACATAGGCTACATATGAAAAATTTGTACCTGATCACCTGGTTGGTTAACAATAGGCCTACATATAGGCTGTGAAAGTTGATCTTACAAAACAACCACTGATAGGATGATGTAACATATTGGTGAGCGTGCGGTGGATGATTGAATTTATCATGGGTAAAAAAAATAATCAAACATGTTAAAGGACTTGGCATGTTACATTGAACCCAGAGGATGGCACAGAACACTTATTTCCAATGCGGTCCTCATTTTTGGTCTATTTCAAAACTTAAAAACCAAAAAAAATTACTTAAATCCACAGGTCCAGACGGCTGTTGAAATCCACCACTTCAGAGTAAGCATTTTCTCTTATACACTTTTTAATTGGTTTAATTGGTTCTAACATACTTAGACTAGAACTGGGACTCCAGCCATGAGGATTTTTGACTAGACTACATACGACCTTGGTGATTAGGACTTAGACTTGACCTAACTTGACCACGACACACATAAAGAAAGGATTGACCCCGACGTGATTTGAACACGCAACCTTCTGATCTGGAGTCAGACGCGCTACCGTTGCGCCACGAGGTCATCTGTCACGTAAAGACACATAAATAAACCATCATACCAGAGACACATGCTACTGTTTATTTCATGGATATTTAGTGGGTCTTCACTGTGTTCACTCTCACTCTTTCTCAGTGTTGATACTATAATATTACCTACTAGGTTACCTCATTCATTATAACCCCATAATAACAGCGCCACTGACCCCTGCCCTCAATTTGGATTTTTGTGGGAAACTTTGTGTGCTCCCTCGTTAACATGTACACACCATTAAGCCTTTCTTTATCAAACAAATACCACAAAAGACTGCGCTGCTGCACCGCTCAGATACAATGTAAAGACACCATAAATGCCTAGAGACATTACTGCTTTCACCCCGGCGACGAAGTGCGCACTTTGTTTTCAATGTGCGCGGAAAGGTTTGGAAAGAAAGCAGTCCGGCCGTTTTGGGTTTTAAATTGTAGGCCTATCACTGATAAAGTATAATAGGCTACGTATCATTTTGTCGGACACACGAATGACCTTTTAGATCACAGTGCTCCTTTTTAAGATCTTGCCTGCATGATATAGGCTAACAAAAGTCTACGTGAATTCTTCTATATTAATCACTTTTTGTTTCTATTAAGGTTCATTAGGTGTTATTGTCCTCCGTCAGTCACAAGATGGTGCAATAGAGCAGTGGTTGGTTGCTTTCTGATTCACCACTGCCATTCTGTTTAACTCACTTCCTGCTTTTAGGTCCACACCAGAGCATCCAAGGCCCTCCACAAAATGATATATGGCTCTCCAAAGGCTGATAAGTGATAAGATAGTCTATTTGGTCTAAAGTAATGCAACTTATAGACGAATGAGTTTGACATAACTTGCTATCACCTATCACTTAATCACCTATTTTGGCATACAGCTCTCCCTTGTTAAATCTTTATCCTTAAATCTTTATCCTTAGCACTCCATGTCACAGAGTTTGGCCTCCTTTGATCTAAACGCACTGGATTTTTTCTACACTATTTGTGAGGTACTGCACTTAATATGTGGTAATATGCTGGAAGAGAAACTGCCAAAACAAATACACCATCATAGCCAGTATCCTTGTGTGTCCTTACCTGTGTTGTTAATGTTTGTTATTCAAATGATTGCTCCAGATTCGGCAGGTCTAGCATGTTAATCCCAGCTGTTTTCTGGTTAGGAGACCAGAGGGGCATCTGGAGAATCTAGGACACTTACCTTCATTAGTGACCACCCCGCTCTCCCCGCAAAATGGATGGGTAAGTGTGTTTGTGTGTGTGTGTGTGTGTGTGTGTGTGTGTGAGAGAGAGAGAGAGAGAGAGGGAGATGTATGCACGTTGCATGTGGTGCAAACTATGTTCTTTGTGTGCACATAATACTTCCTGAGGCCTTCATGAGTAAAAATATATGAAAATATTTTGTTTAACCATTTAAAAAAAAATGTTATGTCACCATATGGTCATAGGCTATAGGAAAAAGTATAATATTACTAAATTGAAACTGAGTGCCTCCCCATTTACACCTTCAGCTGATAATATAACCTGCTTTGTTTTCAATGGAACATAAAACGCAGTCATTTCAATCAATTTAATTCATTTCAGCTATGTCAAAGACAAAAATGAAAAGGGACAACAAGTTGACAAGGATTCAGCTCATTTTAGAGCGGCAGCAGCTCTGATCAGGATGCACACTGTCCTCCGTCCGCTGTGTTTGAGACGGCATAAACCTCAGAGAGCTAGAGGAGCACCAAACACACTGATTAGTTGGATAAATGTCACTGTGACAATATTTCTGTCTTTCTCGTCCGATTGTTTTCATTTCAGAGCTTTCATTTCACCAAAGCCGGATTTCCTTTTTCTCAATCAAAATGTTTGACAAATAATCTGGGTATGTGGACAGAGACAGAGAGAGAGAAGCCAGGAGTTCTGTTTGGATTTTGTAGCAACTGATTAGAAAATTGTGTTAAACTGCATGTCTCCCTCAGACACACATGCATGAACTCACCTCAGTGGGCTCAGAGGGGTCGCACTCCCTGAAATAGTTCAGTTTTTTGCTCAAGGACATGCTGACAGAGATGGACACTGTTTGTGTCACAGGGAATGAAACTTGTGACCTTCTGGCTACGGAGACAATCTCTGACCAATGAGAAACAATCTAACAATTTTGTTTGGATTACGGACAAGTACAGGAGTGTGAAAGGAACAGAAAGAGAAAGGAGTGAGAGAGAGAGAGAGAGAGAGAGAGAGAGAGAGGAGCATGTGATGACGATTGTCTGTGCTTGGCTCGGTTTAGTCGTTTGGTTAAGTTTATAGAAGCTGGTCTGTCAGGTTCTCACGAGACAAGATGTGTGCGTGCCTGTGTGAGTGTGTGTGTCATTTGAGTGTTATTGGACTTTGTCCTACAACGCAATAAAGGCTCAAGTTTTAAATGAGTCATAATTCCTGTTCTTGCTCTCTTGAAACAGAATAAGAAGTCTAATATATCCAGCTTAGAGAGCCTTTCCCCCCTGCATACACCTTTCTGCTGCAGCAGGCAAAACTCCCCTACTGCATAATACTCAGGCTTCTCTCACCCAACTAATACCCATTTGACCGCATTTACAAGGGTTTAGCCTGATTTGGAAACCCATCTAAGACATG
>NC_136007.1:12366288-12368788 GCF_048128805.1 Centroberyx gerrardi | reverse complement strand
ACATGTTGTGGGAGAAGGCTGACCTTCTCATCAACATCAGGCCCGGTGCCAAAATAAATAAATAAATAAAAAAATACTACTATGGCAGTCGTTCTCTCCTGTCTTGCCAACAATAATAATAATCAATATTTAACATTTATGAATTATTATGTAATGGTTAAATAACAACTAATTAATGATTAGTTAATATACTTTTTTTTGTTTTACTAACAATTAGTAAATGATATAGTGCACATTATTTAATCATGAATTAATTACATGTCAGTAAATCAAGTATCCATGTTGTATTATATTGCTAATTACTGTAAACAGCAGTTGCAAATTTGTAATAGGAGCCCATATAATCATGTAGAAATATTCATGTTTATAGAATATGTGTTAATTATTTTTGAATACTTAAGTATTTAAATGTGTTTAACCTGGATTATAACAAATGGCCAACAAATTGTTAGCAAAGATGATCAAGTCATTGATAAATATCTTAACAATTATGATACAATGATTAATTATTGACATGTCATTAATTAATGATTAATAAATGTACAATATACCATTTACTATTGATTAGCAAACAATGTATGAAATTAACTAATCATCAATTAGCTGCTGGTTAACAGCTAAATAATCATTAATAAATATTAAATCATGATTAATTCACCATTTATCAGTGATGGTTATGCTAAAGTGTCTTTAACAGCACACCTCTCCCTCCTCCCTCCCCATCTTCTCTCTCTAACTCCATCTGTTTCACACTGACTTTTTCTCTCTGTCTGGCTATAGGTTTGAATGGTGGAACCATATTGTTAAAAGATGTAACATACAGTGTGTATGTGAGTCCCTGGGTATTTCAACATGATTTTATCTCTCCAGTCTTTCCTCCTCTCCTCTGCTTTATCTGTCCATCTGTGTTGCCCTTTCCTTCATGCTTCTGTGCTTCCTTTCTCCACAACGTTTACACTTCCCTTCCTCCCCAGCCTCATCTCCATAGGCTGCTCTGCTCTTGTCTGCTGTGTCTATTAATTAGGCAGAAAGCTGCTGTTTCTTACTCTTTCCATATGTGTGTGTGTGTGTGTGCATGAGCGCACCACATGCATGTATGTGTATATGTATCTGTGACTTGTCTCTTTTGTTTGTATGTGTCTTTCAATAAAGGGATGGCTTGATTATATTGATTAGAGCATGAAGAAAACAGTGAGCTGTATTCTACTGGCCTGAATAAAACCTTGCCTTAACCTTTTGTTGGTATTGTAACTATTGACATTGTCGATGGACTTCAGTGTCCAGTTGGGTATCTGGGATCATTGTATATCTTTGATTAGCTGTTCTTCTCTAGTATAAATCTGAAAATCTGTAATGAATATCAGGTAGCTGACTGAGAAGTATTTAGTTCCCACTGAGTTAATTTAAGTTCATTTGTTCAAAATCATCATTTGTGATTTCTCAACTGCTATACATTTCCCATGTTAAGCTCACCTATGCTATGAAACATTCCCACTGGTCCCATTAAGTTGTTTACATTCAAATTGTCGCCTGTATACAGTAATGCTGCCTGACACATCCTTGTGATAGTGCTTCTAAGGTCAACATGCATTTCCAATTGCTTTTGTTTATCCCTCCAGACTTTCATTTCTCTTTTTCTTTTTATCGCCATCATTTTATATCTGTCTACTCTCTCCCTCCCCTCTGCCCCTTTGAATTTTGCCAATTATATCCTCTATATCTCTGCCCATCATCGCTCCCATTCATTGTGCAAATAATATATTGTGTGCATGTGTGTGTGTCAGTGTGTGTGTGTTTGTACATGTATATTTGAGAAAAAATTGTTCTTAGTTGCTTGTGTGTGTATGTCTAACTGTATGCATTTGGGCACATCTAAGGGAGAGTGTGTGTGCATTTGTGTGCATACATCTCTGCTCAGAGATTAACTGGGGCTGTTTAAAAGTTTACAGATTGAGAGATGGAAGTGATGATATCAGACAGGGAAAGCTGCTGACTGCCATATGGCCCTGACACAGGGGGCAGCAAATCTCTTGCCAGCATCCGGTCGTTCATAGACACATGGCATTTTTCATCAAACCGCACACATTTGCCTGCGCAGTGAGCTCCAAAAGTGTTTATCTCTATACTCGCATCTCTCTGGATTTCAAATGATACAGTGGTGATGATGCTGAAGGGAAGATTTCCATGTAAAGGTGTTCCCGCAGCACGTCTTGTAAACTGTGTCCCTCTGTCAAGGTGCCATTTGGACCGATGAAGATTATACTAAGAAGTAGCTGTTTTCAGTACTGTGTTGCCAACAATCCTTAAGTCTCTGGGTCTCTAACCCTTCAGCACCAACCAACTCTTAATACCTTGTTTTCAAATATTTTCATACATCTTTACTGCAATGCAATATTGGGGTTATTACTGTGGGTTTTGGACTGCATTCTGCTCTAAAGCACTTGTGTAGTATGGAATACATGGATGGATAATTCATTGCAAATAAGCATGTGGTTGAGGT
>NC_136007.1:12346288-12363788 GCF_048128805.1 Centroberyx gerrardi | reverse complement strand
TTTCCTGGTGAAACAGGATGTTGGGGCGGGACATAACGCAGTGAGAGATCATTCAAAAGTCTAAACCAATGGAATATGAGTCAGGGAAAGACAATTTTATTTGATTTGAGGGGTGAGGAGGGGCGGGATTGTTCAAAAATCTGATGGTTTTATTGGTTAGAAATGTAAATTTACGCCTACCAGTACAGCATGAGGTCAACATGAAAGATACTCTGTTTTCCAGGAGTTCACTTCATGAGGACTTTGAACCCATATTATGATAGGTCCTCTATAGGTCGACTACAACACAGCTGCGTTCTCTGTTTTGTACACAAAGTGCTTAAAGTTGGCCACTCGGAAAGAATAACTGATGTTCATTATCATGAAGTGCCTTTAATTGCTCAGCCTTTAGTGGTATCTAGCCTGTTTAACCAGTCTGAGAGGGCTAGCTAAAGCTATTTTTCAAGGTATCTAGGTTATAATTAGCGCTGATCTTGTGTGGTCCATTTCCCACAGCCTGCCGCTCTCAGTGCTCTGATTCTCTGCCTCAGCCCCTCAGCCCCTCGGCCCCTGGCCTGGCGTTGTGACATCTGTTCAGCTCACAACATACTGGTCCATTAAAAATACACACACTCCACTCTGATCAGGGCAAGTGTATATATATATATGTGTGTGTGTGTGTGAGTGAGAGAGAGAGAAGAGAGAGAAGAGAGAGAGAGAACGCAAAAATAACCTGTACCCTCTTTGCATGCAGTAATTGGGTCGTTTGAAAGGCTAAGCCTATCTCAACACTAATCAAGCTCTAATTATACTCCGAAACATACACACACACACACACACTGCACATGCACAATCAGATGATGCAGGTCACAGCTCCCTCTATTTAACTCCTGCCCATTAGCGGAGGAAACACGTGAGCGGCAGGACAGCGCCGCCGTGCTCCGTCTCATCCTGCCTCGCTGAGAGCAAGACGGTAACACGGACTGACAGGGTGACAGGTGTCAGTGGGAAGACGGGAGCCATGTTCAGTCTGCGATCAAGAGGTGCCGCCGCGTGGCGTCGGCGCACACAAAACGCGTTCGCGCACGCAGAGACACAGGGAGCCGAGAGACACACACTCCTAAAGAAAGACACAGATATTCACACAGACTTAAAGCATCACACAGGCATGCAGGGATAAATGTAGATGTAGTGACACACATGTGCATACACACACACACAGACACACACACACACACACACACACAAACACACCTACACGCACACACACACACATGCATACCCTCAGTGGAGCAAAGAGACACCAATCACAGGAATTTCACAGCTGACTGACCCTGATCTGGCAGACTTCTCTGCATCTGTGTCTGCTGAAATGGTGTGTGTGTGTGTGTGTGTGTGTGTGTGTGTGTGCGTATCTGCATCAATTCCTGTGTCTATGTGAATGTGCATGTGTGTCTACTCTCACACACACATGTACCCCCGACCAACACACACACGCACACACACACGCACACATGGCAGCAGTTGTGGCTGCTGAGGTGTTGGCTGCTCTCCTGAGCCTCGCCATCACTGGATCCGGAACGTTCTATGGCAGATAACCTCAGCGGAGAACGGCAAGAAATGAGCCTGTCCAAAAAGCCGATGAGAAGAGGAAAAGAAAGTGCGGCGGGAGGAGAAGCTGGTGCTTCTCTTAATAGCTGTTTGTCCAATTCCCCCAGCACAAGGAAAATCTCTCTTCCTCCTTTTTGCACCTAAATCATTCTTCGCTCCCTCTACTCTTCACTGCAGGTATGAATCACCCTTTGTCACCCTCCTCCACTATACTCCCCGTTGTTCGTTTAGTTTCCCATCTGTCTCTATTACAATGACTGTTAAAAGTACATCAGGTCTTATTATTGTGTAAATCTTTCATAGCATTGACTGTCTGAGATGATGTGCCTTGTTTCTACAGTGTTTGTTTTTGAGGCACACGCAGACATTTCTGCTTGGGGAGTACGTTAGTAATTCAGACACATACAGATTAAAGAAAAGAGGGAGGAAAAAGGAAGGGTCAGAAGATGAACAAGATGAAGGGTTACAAATCAAAATATCCACAACGACATAAAGAAAGTGCATCACTTCAGGGTCACTGATATGTCCGAGGGATCATGTGGCAGGGAGATGTATGATGGATTAAGCCAATCAGAGCCAAAGACTGGTCATTATTCAGGCTGATTGGCCAGAACCGCAGGGGGGATTGGCATCAGTGTTAGTTATTTTCTCTCATTAAGCAGACTCCCCATGGAGAATGAATGTAAGTGCTATAGAACTGTCAACGCTTGATGTGAACGGTTTCACTTCAAAATGAGACATCCGCCAATTGACAAATGTGAGACCTACAGCAACAAAATGATTAAAGGCTTGAAAGTGCAACTCACACACACACACACACACACACACACACACATACACATATATATATATATATAGTGTATTGGTATGAAACTGCTGGATCAACCCGCTTGATCTAAATTCAGAATGTCAAACTCAATTGTTTCTAAAAGCTTTCACCTGACAGCAATTCAACCATTCCCACAACACCATTAGCATTATATTAGTGTAGAAAAGTGCTACATTTCCCCTTCGGCCAGCTATTCTGTTGACATTTTTCACATCGTGCCGTAGGAGGAAAATACATTCAGGTGGAATGACAGAGAAATAGCGGAGAAGAGACATCAGTCAGGAAATATGAGAAGGGCAATCGAAGGCAGGGGAAGGATGTATGGGGGGAAAACAGGAGGATGTGTCACAGCTTTTCACCATCAGCTAAACAGAGATGGATGAAGGGGAGGAGAGCATGTCGGTTAAACTCCCTCAATCACTCATAGCATCTAGCTAATGTGAAGGTTGCCGGTTAAACTCCGGCATCAGTCATGGTGCCTGGCTCGTGTGAAGGTTAGCATCATCTGGAAACGTCCTGTCCTTCTTCCTCTCCTCTCCCTACTTTGGTCTGTCTGTTCCTGTCCTTTCCCTTTATGGTTCCTGTTGTTGTGTTGCTCTGTCCTGTCTGTTTGTTTCTCCTTATTCTCTATCTCTATATCTGCTCATTCGTCTCCTGCCTCTCTATCTCCCGATTTTTATCATACTCACAGGCACCAGAATGGGATGGGATCGGACGGGATGGGTGGGGGTGGATGGGACTTTTGCATGGAACTTTTGACCCTCCCACTTAGGTGGGCCAGCCCTCTTTTTAAAGTACAACGTTGAATGGAAAGATTCACGCCTATTACTGCCCTCGCAGTAACTGAAAATCAATATATTCATGTAGCCTAAGTGCAAGTGCAGCTCAAGTGATGTGAAGGATGCTTTTACTTAGCCTACTTTGCCTATCAGCTGCTTCAAAGGTGGTGTGTGTCGGACCCTACGGTTTTGTCCAACATCACCCCCCCCCCCCCACCCCCACTTGTATCACCACTCCGGCGCCATTGATCCTGCTGCTTTATCTCTACCTACAATGTGAGGCGTTTAAACAGACTCAAAAAACAGTGTTCTCTACAGTATTACAAGTCGGCCCAGAGCATTGCATGGAAAGAACAAGAAACAAACAAATACCACATAATACCAAAAATGTATTTCAGATACAAGAGAAAGAAAACAAACAAAAATGTCCATTATATAAAACATTTTGCTGAAGTAGGAACAATTGTTTGCCTTCTCTGTGGTTTACTGCCGATCGGAGTAGAGACTTGATAATTTCTTGAAGTTTGTTCCCTTTTGGAGGGCGGATAATAATAGCCAAAGGCAGATGGGGGTAGATATGTTTGGATATCTGATATTTCCAAAAATACACATCCTCAAGATCTAGTTTGGTAAGTTATTGTTGTGTATTGTAAGATAAGATATGAGATAGTGCAGCAATTCTACAGCAGTGGTTTATATACTGTTTAGGCACTGCTGCTACCGCCTTATAGCAAGAAATGGCCAATTGAACTTCTAATACAATGTACAATGTGTGTGAAACCGTCATCTGTGATGAAGCAGAGGGTGCTGGGATACATAAACAGCATTGGGAGGGTTTAATGTGGATGGTGTAGCATGCAGATAAATTGGCTCCCTATGGTCTTAGCACTGACATGAATGTTGTCTGAACTATAGTTATCTACACTCATAATACTCATAATACTAACACATTCTGCAGAGGAAATCAAAGTTAATTAAATAGGAATTTTAAATGATGCTTTAGCTGGGGAATCAGCTCAATTTGAGCTCCATTCAAAGTGCTTGACGTTTTAGAATAAGTAATTCCACACTAGTAGGTCTCTAAATCTGACTTGGAATACACACAAGAGTTACAGAACACCTTCAGTCCAAGGCTCAAGTGTGGCAGCCGATTTGGTTTGTTCAACTGGTTTGAATAGGGAGCAAAATAGTGGAGCTGAGAGCTTGTGGCAGCATGGGTGGGGGGTCTAAATGAGCGCAGGCCAGGAGGGATGGTGGGTGGCATGGCATTAGTTACATAATTCAGGCCATACCTGACATTTCTTGACAGTAAACATTCCCACACCAAGCCATCTTACTCTAATCACTCCATCCCTGTGTAGGCCTATTCTCTGTCTCTTTCTCCTCTGCCTGCCATTCCACTTCTTTCCTTCTCTGTCTTTCTCTTCTTCTGTCCATTCATGCCGATTCTCCCTGTCTTCATCTTCTTCTATTCATTGCTCTACTTTCTCCCTGTGGTTTTCCTCATCAATTTATGTATGCGCTCTCTGTCTTCTTAATAAGACCATCCCACTTTCTTCTTCTTCTTCTTCTTCCTCTTCTTCTTATTTTCTCTTATGGTGTGTATTGCTTTACTTTATCTCTCTCTATTTATCTTCTTCAATTGATTGCTTCCCTCCCCCAGCCCCATCTCTCTGGCTTCATTCCCTCCTTCCTTGCCCTTTTTACCCCGGTCAACCGACTTCCTCTCAGTCTTTTTTGCTCTGTTATCTCTATTCCAGAGGCCCATCCCATCTCCCACACACACACACACACACACACACACACATACACAGAATGTATCCAAGGACACGGATTTTCCAACAAAAGACCTCTTCATGACTCTGGGTTTTGAATTAAACTGAAACATTTTATTCCAGGGAGTGTGGCTCGGGCTTCTCTCCCTCCTTCACCTGAGGCGTGTAAAGAAGAGAGAAGCATACCCACAGTGCAGCGTGTCCCTGATCTCTCTCTGCGCAGGGGCGACAGCACTCATCACAACTCCAGAAATGTGTTTTTTTTTTGTCCCCAAGGCCACACACACACACACCTCCCTACAAACACAAGCATGCATACACATGTGCGCACCCACACAAAGACACACAACATCCGTTCACAAGCACACATGAATGCACCCACACACTAGCACACACACACACACAACCATATCCTCACACATTGGAATGCACACACACACACACACACACACAGACACAACAGTGCATTCACTTGATCATGTATGCTTGCATGAATTCAAGATCTCATACATTAACAGGCCAGCACAAGTGCAGACACATTCACAAGCACACGTGATCACACACACACACACACACACACACACACACACACACACACACACACACACACACACACACACACACAGACACAACAGTGCAGTCACTTGATCATGTATGCTTGCATGAATTCAAGATCTCATACATTAACAGGCCAGCACAAGTGCAGACACATTCACAAGCACACGTGATCACACACACACACACACACACACACACACTCACACACACACACGCACACACACACGCACACACACACACTCACACCTCACAGACTCATACATCACACACAAACTGAAAATAAATATCTCTGACTCCATCCTCCTTCCTCACTCAATCCATTCGTCCACTCAATCCAGCTTCACCTTGGCTACATAATCCTCTCAATTTCTCACCCCTTTATTCTCACTCCTTCCCTCAACCCCTCTCTTTCTCCTCCCTCTATTCCTCCTCATCCCCTTTCCTCTCCTCTCCTCTTCTACCTCCTCAATATCCTTTGTGTCTGAATTAGGGTTGACCTGTGCCTCTGAATTCTGATGCCTCATTTATGAAATGCTGCAGTTGAGGACTTTTCTAGCACTGTGGTATGTGTGTGTGTGTGTGTGTGTGTGTGTGTGTGTGAGAGAGAGAGAAAGAGACAGAGTTAGTGAGATAGGAATAGAGAGGTAGCAAAGACAATGTAGTGTGTGTGTGTGTGTGTGTGTGTGTGTGTGTGTGTGTGCGTACAGTCGAGCTGCTTGACATTTTCCCTCCAACTAGCAAAGGGCTGGTGGGCAATGCTGGGAAAGTCGGTAACAAAAGGGTGAGTGTGTTTTCATGTGTGTGTGCGTGTGTGTGTGTGTGTGCGCACGCATGAACAAGCAAGTGATGTGCATGTGTATGTGTTTTTATGTGTGCTTATGCATTTTACAGATGCCATTTTCACTGCCAGCTTATGGCTGCCCTGAAGACAAAACACACAGACACACACACCACACACCGAAAGGGTTGTTGTGATTGTTCTCTGCTGCAGGGTTCTGCATGGCGGGAAAATGTCTCACTGACTGCACTGTGGTAAAATGTATGCCAGCATGCCCCACACACACACACACACACACACACACACACACATACACTCACAACCTTCTCTCCCTCGCTTTATCTCTCTGTCTGTCTGTCTCTCCTTCAATTAGAGCCCATATGCTAGAAGGCCCCCAGCTCTCCATGTGCCTCTTTGAAGTGAAGTAGATTAAAAAAACAAACGTTTGGAAAACCATAAATGAGCACTAGGAGAGCTGAGAATGGGGGAACACACACACACACACACACACAGACATGCACATATTCTGTACAGACATAAATGAATTCATCAGGATGCATAAACTAAGGCAGACATGTGCATGCATGCATACATAAACACACACACAACCCTACACATATACACACAGGCATCTCTACAGACATTAATAAATTCATCAATGTGCATACAAGTACATATACAGACACACACACACACACACCCAGCCATCACCTTCATATTGGATACAATACTCTATCTGACCTCTGTTTATTTCTTAAACTTATAAGATGCGTGGGCTCAGAGATTGACAGGTAAAGAAAAAACATACTAAAAGTGAATGGACTGCCCACTCTCCTTTAAAAAAAAAACGTATGATGCATTCATGAAAAAAACATTCTTTCCTAAATGCAGAAGAGGTTCTGGAAATTGGATTTTTAGGCTGTTTTGTCCAGTTCTTTAACTCCATAGATTTCTCTGCTCAATGTGTTTATTGCACGGGGATTTGTTACCTGTAGCAGAACGCATTATCTATCTCTCTGTGGTTCGCCATGACAAAACATACACTGCGATTACACTTTGCTTTTGAAAAATGCACATAACACTAAGGATACACACACACACACACACACACACAGCCATACACACATACCCTCAGACACATACACAAATTTCCCGCTGCGTTCAGCTGGTATTTACATCCCATAAGGCCCCAGGATCGCCCTAGCAACGCATCTGACATTCTAGAACTCAGTAATTAACAGCAATACTTCTCAACTGGGAGGGTGAAACAAACCGCACACACACACACACACACACAAGCACACACACATAAACATACACATACACACATACACAAACACAAATTTGCACTAGCAAACACACCCAGACAGAAACGAATGACAATGATGCATGTACCAAAACAAAATATAAACTTGCAGTCAAAGTCACATCATCTAAATTGCTGCGGGGGAACCGAAAAAGACAAAAAACACACCTGAAAATGTAACTCTAAACTGCCATAGAGTATACCTTTGCTTCTGTAAAAGAGAAGTTGGACGACATCCTCACAACTCCAAATGCAAAACCAACTCAGCGGCAATGTGTCCTCTGAAATGACAGCGTCTGACAGGAGTTTGGGAGAAGAGAGAGGAGTGTTTTCTCCTGTTTCTACTTTGGTCTCTTGAGGTTAAACTTGGTGTTTGTTGAGTTTTAGTGGCATCTAGTCATGCGGCCGTTATGTAACAACTTCAACGGTGACAAGCAGATGAGAAGGAAGGAGTGGGAAATGTTGTGTGCGCGTACTTGCATGCATGTGCCTGGGTAGGCGAGTGCGTGCTTGCGTGCACGGCCTGCCTAGTGTGCGTGCATGTATGTATCTGTGTGTGTGCATGCATGTTCATATGCATGTGTGTGTGTGTGTATCAGTGGTCCACAAATCCAGTCCTCGGGGTCCAAAGTGCTGCTGGTTTTCCATTCTGCCAGGTAGTTAATTGCATTCGTCCTCCCAGGTCTAAATCAGTCCCTGATTAGACAGCTAGAATGAAAAGTACCTGGCAGAATAGAAAACCAACAGCTCTGGACCCCGAGGACTGGATCTGAGGAACACTGGTGCATATGTTTGTGCCGTATGGTGCGGGAATCACACCGTAATCCTGTTGACCCAGTACCTGGAACAACTCCTACCTACAGCATCCATGCTGCAACTGACACGCGTTCATTAGAGGAAGCTGATGGTGGGATGCATTGTGCTTACACATGAAATAAGACATTATTTGTATTTCATTTTTTCTTTTATTATTGCATTTGGCATCTTCTATATTATCTTCTATTTTTTAATATGTCTATTGTACTCTGCCAGTCTGTTTGGCAGGGCAGTGTTGCACTTGCAAAGCGGTTTTGTGGCACTTGACTTTAATAATAACAATAAAAATACTAATAAAATGTATTTGTATAGCACCTTTTATACAGAACTGTAGCCCAAAGTGCTTCACATAATAATAAATAAAAATAGGAAATGAAATAAACCAGAGTTAAACTGGTTAAATCCATAACAAGCATGAAATGGTTGCTGCAAAATAAAAGAATAAAACAGGACAAAACAGCTATTAAGACTAAAAGAGTTAGAAAAATGAGGAATATGAACATAAAATCATATGTACATTGAATAACCTTAATTAAAAGCCAGATGAAATTATTATTACATTTATTATTCAATTTATCCTGGGCTATATGTTAAAGATGAAACATAAATGCACTAATTTTCAATTAAATATGTTTAGGTGTTTTTGCTGCATTTTTAGTGGAAAATGTTGGGTTGATCAAATGGCAGTTTCTGCCAGCAAGTTTGGCTACTTTTTAACGTAGGCGGTCACACATGCAGATGTTTAGATATTTTACGAAGCAGATAACTATCAATGTGACATCACCCTTTAACGTGTAAACCAACATGTACCGTATAACTCTAGTGTAGCGTGGGTGAGGCGCAGGCATCCTTTACACACTGAGCTAACGCTACGTTAATGCGACACACACTACACCTGAATGGAAAACATTATGCCAACAATACACCTACGCTACATGTGTCTAATGCCTGTGTCTCCTTTGTAAGTCTATGTAAATTCTTGTAAGTCTATGTAAATTACATTAGGCGGGCGTTGTAGGTACTGGTTCTCTAGGTTAATGGCTGGAATCCTGTGTGTGTATGTGTGTGTGTGTGTGTGCGTTGATTAATTTATTCTTGTCTGTTAAGAAGTCTCTATGCATATGCGTGCGTGTGTGTGTATGTGTGCATATTAACAGAATCGAAGGCAGTAGGACATAATGAGATTCAGATAAGGACACTAAATGTGCGTGAACAGGAGGTTGTTGACATGTAGTGAAGGAGGGAGAGAGGAGAAGCAGAATCAGGGAGTCAAAGAGAACAGCGGTAGCCTTAAGGTGGGAGAAGTGAGCTTGTTACTGGAAGATCACCGGACTGGATCTGAAACACTCTCTCCTCCCTCAACAACTATCCTTGAGGTCCCTTTGAGCGAGGTGTTTAACGACCGACTTCTCCAGTGGAGCTGCTCAGTGGCAAACAGCAGAAGACTGTGTATTGCTGAATGAAGTATATGTTTAAATGAATGGGTGTGTAGGAGGATGTTGCTGAAAAAGATCATACATGCTGTGGAAGAGAACTCAGGACGAGAGAGTGGCAGTTTGACAGGTTCAGGCTGGGAGCCAAGGAACTCAAAATCTGGATGTTTTATAGTGTTGAATATTCATGATTATGTTAATACAGATAGAATATAATAAAGCTATTGGTCAAAAAGTATAAGGTCATGAACAAGACTGAACAACCAATGATAATTATAGTTCTAGCACTTTAAGGAGATGTGTAATAAGAAGTGCACCTTCTTCTAGAAGACAAGTTATTATTGTCTCAAGGACTCTTAGTCAGTGTCCTTGAAACACACAAGATGTTACTTTAGAGTTTAATCTTATAATGCTTAAGCAGATTCAGTATTCACTATTCCAGTGTTTTATTATGTCTTGAGGTCTACTCAAAGCTGTGTGTGTGGTGTCATGTACCAAAAACACTCTCAATCCATTTTTACACATTCATTTTCCAGCTTCTCTCTGAGCCTTGCCAGGAACAGGCTGTTTCTGTTGCTGTGTCTTTAAGGCTCATTAATATTAACGACCCCTCTGTTCTGATTGGCTAACCGTTTCAAGAGTGAAACGTGAGACACCACAGACCACGGCAGCTACAGGTAGGGAAAACTCTCCGGTAATAAACATTGGCAACCGCTCAACTGCTTTGAAGAAAACACTTTGTTAGTCTATTATTTCTTACAAAAATGATAATGAGTGAACCTTTGTGAAGCCACAAAGTTACGGAAGTCCAAACGGCTCGTTTAGAGGCTCGCTTTTCTAATATGGCTTGTGTGGATTTAGTTGGCTTCTGTGCGTTTTGATACTTTCACGATGTTTAGATAGCACATCCAACTCCTTTATAATCAAAGAGGCAAGGGAAATCCCGTTTTCCACAATATGGGACCTTTAAGGTGTAAATATGGGTCAACGGTTACATATTAAGTGAGCATATAGGAATGTTGCTTAGTATAGGTACATTTCCATTTATTTCTCAACAATGCTCAGCAAATAATAAAGGTTGAAATAATAAATGTGGTGGTTAGTGTAGGAAAGTGAAGCTGACTGGTAAAAATGGCAGTTGTACCACAAACCGGAAAGTACAATATCCTTTTGGTCAAAATACCACCATGAAATATGCAATATAATTTTTCGCTTGGAGTCCGGATTAGGTCAGTCCATGAGCAGTGAAGTTTTTCTTACTCCTACTCAATTACAAGTTTTCTACAGCTGTCTTCAGGTCAGCTGATATTCAGTATGTGCGAGTATGCGTTACGCCTCATTGAGAACATTTTCTTATGTATCTTATGTGTGTTACGGGAGGTGTGCAGCGCTACACTCTACTGTACGAGGCACAGCAGCCCTCATGGAGATCCTAAAATACCGCACAATGGGCTTTTCTGCCTGGAGATAGAGACAGACAGAAAGGAAGACTGAGTAAAAGAGAGAGAGAGAAAAAGACGAAAGAGAGAGAACAGTACAGCGCAGGGAAGGATAGGCCTGAATGAATAATGGGTAATCTATAATGGATGACAAGTTGACCAAGTTCTCTCTCTCTGTCTCCCTCTCTCTGTCTCTGTCGCTCTCTGTCTCGTTCTGTTTCTCTTTTTCCACTCTCTCCCTCCCTCCTTTCCCTTTTTTTTCCCTTTCTCCTCTTTTCCTCTGTACTCCTCTCTCTCTCTCGCCTTGACACCATGTCACTGCTTTGAGGTACATGTTCTGGAAGAAGACGGCGACTGCCATCCTCCCCTGAGCCTCTAAGCTGCCTTTGGAAGGGAGCCGCTTTACTTTATGGGCTTCTCAAATCTCCTGAAGACGTTCTCTCCTCACTCCACTCCTCAAAACAGTGTGATTAGAGGACAGGGGATGCAAAACGGGGATAGGAGAGAGAGGGGAGGGAGGTGAGAAAAAAGCAGAAGGAGATACAAAAAGTGACTGGAATAACAAAGTAAACACAAACAGGTAGGTTTTCAAAAGAATGTAAAGCAGAAAACGGGTGGAAATGGGAAGAGGCATTCTCTGAGGTGCAACATTCGGCACCTCTGACCTATTTACGCTCTTCTGCACTTTGTGCTCTGCACTTTGCACACCTCTGAGCCCCGCGCTTTGCACCATCCATCCAAACAGGGATATGTCGATGCTTCTAAAGACATAGCAGTTCAATGAGTGAGACTTTCAACACAATTTTCATCAGCACTACAGGATGTGGGCTGAAGATGCGCCTTTGTCTTTGACTGTTGTCTCCAGTCTCATTGCACATCGTATTTCAACTCCAATATCACCACAGGAACAGACACAAACTTTGGAAAATAATTCCCCAAAACGTACATGCAAATAGGGCTCAATGCACTCATGAAGAGACAGACAGCCAGTCAGACAGTCAGACAGACAGATACTTGTTCTACTAGTTTTCTTTTGAAAATCTATCTGTTAAGTTCTGACACTGTCAACTTTTTCCTGTCCTATTTCTCTCTTTATTTCTTTTATTCAATCGATGTCACTCATAAACCCTTCCTCCTGGTACGAGAATGCAGCGCTGCATGATTTGCCATGCTTGGCAACAAGCTGGATGTACAATATGTGCAGCTCCACGTTGTTTTGTCTAAAACAGCAGTGTTGGCTGTCCATAAGCTCCTAAGCTGCCTTCCCTACTGCGCCACTCCCAGTGTTGCACAGACCTCCCGTGGTTTTTCTCTGGTGGCTTTATTGTACACATCAAAACAGAGCAGTGAGCATATTAAAACGTGGAGAGAGTTGGAAATAATAGCTGAGCAAACATCTGCAGCCTCTCCTTGCTTTGTGCGCTGGTGTTTGCGACTGAATCCACGTTGTTGCACTAATACTCTCAATTTGGATACGGCAGAGGACGAGCAAGGTTTGAATAATTAAGACAGAGGAAGGAAAGAGAGAGGGAAAGATGGAAAGGGCTCTCTCTTCATAGATTAGATTTGTGCTTGTCTTTATTGGATTTTGATCCCCTAGTTGAACAGCCATACATGTAATTCTGGGGGCTAATTCAATGACAGAGAGAGAGACAGAGAGTAAACACAGTAAGAAAGGACAAGATGAGACAAAAGAGAGAATAAGAGGAGGACAGAAATACAGAAAAATAAGGAAAGAGATCAGGCAAAGAAACACTAGACCCAGGGAGATAGAAATAGAAATAGGAGGAGAGAGAGAGAGGTGGTCTCTTTCTAACCCACATGAAATGCTCCCTGTTGGTGTTCCTTTATTTTGTTTTTCCATCCCAGCTGTGAAGGCGTCACCTGGGAACCAAAACACACAGCACTCTGGGACTCTGGATGTTTTTCCATCCCTCCGTCCTTCCACCTCTATCCCACCAGCTTTGTCTTTCCAGCTCAAACTTTCACTTCCATCCCTGTGATTTAAAAACAAATAAAGATTGCAACAAAAAAATGACTTGTTTTTCTTACTTTTGATAAGTCTGATGATGATCTTCCTTCCTTTGTGTTTTACAGCCATTACACCCATCAATATACTCTCTGTCTCTCTCTCTCTCTCTCTCTCTCTCTCTCTCTCTCTCTCTCTCTCCCTCTCTCTCTCTCCTGCAGCACTATCGGTACAGCAAAAGCCTGGGAGGACATCAGCTGAAATATTTAACACACACACTGAATTCACAGCACAGCGTCTGAGCAGCACCACGTTAGCAGCATTAGGTGACAGTGTTCATGCCACTGCCGCTGCACCGCACTCACTACCCATCACCCATTATTCAAAATAATTGGCATCCTTCAAAGTTTACGAGGTCAAAATGTGATTTAAAACGAATTGGACTTTCTTCCTCAATTACTGCATTGTGATTGAATAAGCTGGGACCGGGGCGCAGCAACAAACAGATAAAAAAAATCCATTTGGCACATGAGGCAAACTCAAGCATATGCCGACGATATTTTAAGCGCATTCCATTACATAGTGAAAGTACATGCATCACTTTGGGAAATGTAAACAAAAATTTGAGACAGTTGTCACAGCTGGAGCCTGTCATCGGTTGAAAAAAAATAATTGGTCGGTTATTGGCTTGTTTTGCTGAAACAAACAACTGAACGACCGAAATTGTGTTTTTCCCTGCTATTTCTGCCAAAAATGTGGAAAATTAAATTTTAATGATTTAACAGTTAGTATAATAGAATGCCACACATGTTTCTGATGACTGACAGGGTTTCTCCGTAATGTGTTTAGTGGTGTGTGTGTGGCGTTTTGGCTTTCATTGCGTATCTCTCTATTTACCACTGCCATACCCCAAAGATGTCTCTCTGTGTAAAATCCTGCACACCATTATGTTAATACCAAATCCCTGGCCTACAGATATTTTGTATTATACTGTAGTACGCCTGCCACTATCCTTGTACGGCCTCGCAGGAAAAGTTACTCCCAAAATATCAACTTTAGATAGATCCCCTCATTACCTCAGTCCTTTTCCGATGCCTTAAGGTTTCCTCAAGCAACGCAATCATGTGCAGAAAGAGTATAAAAAAATGACCTTTTGTAACCTGTAAGAAATCACACACACACACACGCATACACACGAGTCAGTGCATACAAAATAGCCCACAGTGACGCCGGGATGGTAATACAAATATCAAATTACAATGACACACACACACACACTTACATGTTGTGCGCCAGATAACTCTCTTTTTAATCATTAATTATTCTGCTATCAGTGACACCATAAGTGGAAAGCCACCACACAGCGGGATGCTGAGCAGGAGCAGCACCGATATTCCTACACACAGTATAGCAGACCTCCAGACGTATAATTACAATCCTACTGATATCACAGGAGTCTGTATGTGTGTGTGTGTGTGTGGACACTCTGCTGTGTGACTGACAGCTGGGGTAATTATAGTTCCACAGTGGCAGTAACCTCTGCACGACCTCACGGGGTGAGTCCTAGCACCCCGGCACCGATGCACCCCACCGCAGAGGCTCACGCCAACGTACGCTTCCTCTGCTGAAAATAGACCTAGGGAACGGCCGAAGGAGGGAGACGTATGGAGTGAAGAGGAGGGAGAGAGAGAAAGAGAGAGAGAGAGAGAGAGAGAGAGAGAGAGAGAGAGATGAAAAACAAAAACAATACTTGGAAGAAGGCAGACAGTTGGCTGAAATGGAATTGACCAACCAGGAGAAAAAGTGATCAAAAGAGAAAGGAGATGAAGAGGAAGAAAATTTAGGCCAATGAAAGGAGGGTGTGAGTGTGTGTGTGTGTATGTGTGTGTGTGTGTGTGTGTGTGTGTGTGTGTGTGTGTGTGCATGTGCGTGTGTGTGTGTAGGGGGGGTATGGGGGGAGTTAAAGCTGGAGAAACAGTGACTACCACCACACACTGTGCTAACTAACAGGTACAGGACCAAAATAAACCTGCAAGACCGAGGAGAAGGGAGGAGAGGCAACCATTGTTAATAGAGAACGAGGAGAGAAAAGAGGGGAGGAGCTGGCAGAGGTAATGGGAGAGAGAGAGAGAGAGCGAGGAGCTGAGGGAAGGAGAAAATAGCAAGTGATGTAGATTGCATGAGCAGGAGGAAAGTCAGAGCGGTAGAAAACAAGATATGGATAGAGGATACGGTACAAAAGAGTGACAGAGGAAAAGTGCATGGATGAAGATAGCTCTCCCTCTCTCTCTCTCCCTCTCTCTCCTTCTCTCTCGCCCTCACTCTCCCTCCGTTGCCTCTCTCTCTCTGACTGTTCCAGGTTATCAGCGGGTCCTCACAGGTTTGATGAAATATTCATCTTTTCCTGACGCAGCCTTGCTCTCTTTCCCTCCCCTTCTCCCCACCTCTTTCTCCCGCTCTTCCCTCTCTCTATGGCTCTGCCTCGTCTGTCATAAACTCCACATCACAATGCTCCTCTCCTTCCTTATCCCCGTCCCATCTGTGCTTTTTCCCCTCTTCCATCACTCCTTCAATCACTCCCTTCATCTCTTCCCAGCTCTCCCTCCCTCTCTCTCTCTCTTGCCTTCCTCCCTCTGCCATCCCTTCATCTATCCACCTATCCTAAAATAATCTGTGCGCTCGCTCTGTGCGGTGACTGTCGGCAGTGTTTAATGTAAAGGATCAGAGAGCAGAGGATTATATAAGTTAATGTGATGTACAGTACAGTAACAGAGCAGCTCTGTGGTTCACTGCTTAGTGGGATATCTGATCTAAAGCAGAGTGGAACAGGCTCTGCTGAACCTCACAGGACTGGAATGAGAGATGATAAGAAGAATAAAATCCAATAGAATAACTACCTGAGGCTGCAAATTATTTATGATTTTTTTTTTCATCTTTAATATATTATTCTTTCCCAGTTGGTGGTGTACTGTATATTTTCTGCTCGCCTAAAATCAGTAAGTCATGATGATTCAGCTAAATTCAGGCACATGCATCGACAATATTGCATTCGACACATCAAGGTGAAATTTTGATTATGGATCTGGATGTGAGCTTGCGGTCCTACAGAGTTAAATTCTGTTTGCTTTGTTTCTGTACAGTCTCCAGCCATTTTTTGCTGGTTAGGTAGTTTTTATTAAGTGACGAACTCAGCTTTTGCAAAGCCTAGGAGCCTTATTACAGTAATGAGCCAGCACTAACTGTTTTTCACATAATAGTGCATGTTCCTCTCCATTACCAATTAATAACAGTGAATTACGAGCTATTTCAAACAATGACCACTGAGCTATTTTAAGAGAAAAATGAAAACCAGGTGCCCCGGTACAAAGCTGTGACAACTACGGTCCTGTAGTGACATCTGCGTGCTCGACACGACTGGAGAGACTGCTAAATAATTGACGATGACACAAGGAGCAAAGAGAGAGGATGCTTCAATAGGGATTTTTTGGGCCAATACTGATCATCAGTCCTTTAACGGAAAACTTCATGCCTCCATGTGCTTTTGCTTTTGGTTTGTTGTGCGTCTATTCTGGCCGATACTGCAATTCCACCAAAGGAATCATCATAAAATTATTGTGAAATAATCTGAGTAACTAAATATTGTGCTGGCAGGATAGCAGCGATGTAACATTTTATCGCTTGTAGAAAATGTAATGTAATGAACGGCAAGATGGCTAACATGATGACATGATGGACCTGATGCAAACGGCCTCCATTTTCTGCATCACAAAATTTATTTGGGGAATAAAGTCCTACACTGTTATGCTTCTGATTTCATTATTTAGATTGAATGTCTTTGACTGACATTATGTTGAAGTGTTTGGGTGAAGAGAAGGGGAAAAGAGGGTGAAAGTGTGTGTGTGTGTGTGTGTGTGTGTGTGTGCGTGCGTGTCTGCCTGCCTGCCTGCCTGCGTGTGTGTGTGTGTGTGCATGTATAAGCGCTTAAACGTGTGTGTGTGCGCCTCTGTGCATCTCGCCGTGTGTCTGAAGTAGAGACAGTACAGTCTTGTCTCCATATCACACAGAAACAGCCCGACAACGCACTCTAAGCCTCTGAGCCAATCAAAACCTCCGGTCAGAGAGCCTGTCCAATCAAGGGTGAGGTGAAATATGAGGTTGATGAAAAAAAGAACTTGAGAGATGCAATGAGAGGAGGAGAGAGAGAGGGAGAGAGAGGGAGGGAGAGAGA